>NC_058084.1:491130675-491430675 GCF_014858855.1 Bufo gargarizans | reverse complement strand
CTGAATGGCTGAGGAAAGACGCATTTGTGTTCCATGTGTTGACAGGGCTCTCTAGGTGAGTCAGGGATACGCTTATGTGTTTAGTTAGAGCCTAGCCGAGCAAGGGTTTGCTATTTTGTGTGGATGTCACACGTGATAAGTTGAAGCTGCGACTTCGTAACCTGTGCTTTGCTAAAGTGTCTGAAATAAAGCAAGAGTTTGGACATTATAATCGTGTCGGCGAAGATATCTGTGAGTGTGACCCCCTGGAAAGAGAGGATCCCTTGCACTACTAATGGCATGGCTGTGATTGGCCAGTGCAGAATGTGACCCAGGCTCTATATAAGCTTGAGTCACGTAGCACTGCACGTCATTCTGCTGTTACAAGTGTAGGGAGAGGATGCTGCTGGACTGGTGATTTCAGGGAGAGAATAGGAAAGAATCTAACTCAGCGATCTACATACAATTAGTTGTGTGGCTGCAGGGCACAACCTTTTTACCCTGCCTTGAGCCCATTGACCAAAAAAAATAACTTTTATCAGTCAGTTAGGTGGGCGGCGGCGGACATTTTATGCAAGCTCAGTGCACCAGCACTGCATCTGAGTTTTTGTGACATTCTAATCCAAGCTTGAAAAACTGCACTAATAATATGGTTGTAAAAAAGCACCCTTTTTTTGGCAATATATAACATCTGGTGCATTTGCAGGATTATTCAGTGTGCAATTTTAGCTAGAAATACAGGCCTAATTTTCTGGTTTTTTTAAAACACCCTTTCTGTGCAAAATACACAATTTTACATCCCTAGCTGCATCTGGATGTGTGAAATTCAAACAGTATATACAGCTTTCATATTCTGTTAGTAAAAAAACACACTTTTTTGGCAATATACAACATCTGGATTAGTCAGTGTGCAATTTAAGCTAGAAATACAGCCATAATTTTCTGGGTTTTTAAAAACACACTTTTTGGCCAAAATACACAATTTTACAGCCCTTGCAGCATCAGCACGTGTGAAATTAAAGGGTTATATACTGCTATCATATTCAGTTATTAAACAAACACCCGTTTGGGCAAAAAAAAAATATTTGGCAGCCTCTGCTGCAGATGTCATTGTGAGATACACCCTTTAAATACAGGGGTTCTATTCAGATATTTGAAATACTGCCATTTTGTGCACAAATCTTTCATTGCAGCCTAGTGTGGGTCAGGCCGTGTGAGATACACCCTTTAAATACAGGGGTTCTATTCAGGTATTTTAAATACAGCAATTTTGTGCACAAACCTTAAATTGCGGCCTAGTGTGGGTCCGTGCGTGTGAGATACACCCTTTATATACAGGGGTTATATTGTTCTATTAATAAAACACCCTTTTTTGGGAAAAATACACAATTGTTGAGCCCTTGCAGTATCAAGACATTTGAAATTCCAGGGTTATATACTGCTGTCATATTCAGTTATTAAACTAACACCCGTTTGTACAAAAAAGAATTAGTTGGCAGCCTTTGCTGCAGATGTCATTGTAAGATACACCCTTTAAATACAGGGGTTCTATTCAGATATTTGAAATAACGCCATTTTGTGCACAAATCTTTAACTGCGGCCTAGTGTTGGTCATGCCATGTGAGATACACCCTGTATATACAGGGCTTATATTCTTCTATTAATAAAAAGCCCTTTTTTGGGCAAACTTTACCACCAACTTCAGCACAGCCAGGGGTAAACAACAGCAGGCAGTTTTAAAACGTATCTGTTTGGGGGAAAAACCCCACAATGCGCAGGAGCTGTGGACGGGCCTTGAACAACAGACCGATGAGTAGTTGGTGCCATTGAGCCTCAAGCCCGGCCTGGTGGTGTGCGATAATGGGCAAAATCTCCTAGCAGGTCTGGGACTAGCCGGTTTGACGCACATCCCTTGTCTGGCGCATGTGCTGTATTTGGTGGTGCAGAGGTTCCTAAAAAATTACCTCGATATGTCAGAGCTGTTGCATAAAGTGCAGGCCGTCTGTGCACGCTTTCGGTGTTCTCACCCTGCTGCTGCTTGCCTGTCAGCGCTACAGTGTAACTTCGGCCTTCCCGCTCACCGCCTCATATGCGACGCGCCCACAAGGTGGAACTCCACTTTGCACATGCTGGCCAGACTGTGTGAGCAGCAGCAGGCGATAGTGGAGTTTCAGCTGCAGCACGCACGGGTAAGTCGCTTGGCGGAACAGCACCACTTCACCACCAATGACTGGGCCTCCATGCGAGACCTGTGTTCCTTGTTGCGCTGTTTCGAGTACTCCACCAACATGGCCAGTGCCGATAACGCCGTTCTCAGCGTAACTATACCACTTCCATGCCTCCTTAAAAAAACACTGCTGGCGATGATGGAAGAAGATGTGGCCCAGGAGGAGGAGGAGGAAGAGGGATCATTTCGTAGGGTTTCCGGCCAGTCATTCTCAAGTGGCTCCGAGAATGGTTTCCTGCACCCACAAACCTAAGGTTCACAATTGTTCAGCCAGGGCACAGTTCTGGAGGATGAGGAGGTGGAGGATGAGGAGTAGGAGGTGGAGGAAGAGGAACCATGTTCACAGCAGGGTGGCATCCAGACCAGCTCATGGCCATCACTGGTGTGTGGCTGGGGGGATACAGAGAACTTTTCGTTGCCTCTGGGCAGCCTGGCACACATGAACCATTATATGCTGCAGTGTCTCTGCAACGACCGCCGAGTTGCCCACATTCTAACTTGTGCTGATTACTGGGTGGCCACGCTACTGGATCCCCGTTACTAGGACAACGTACCATCCTTAATTCCATCACTGGAGCGTGATCGTAAGATGCGCGAGTACAAATGCACGCTGGTAGACGCACTGTTGGTGGCATTCCCACCTGACAGCAGAGGGACAGTGGAAGCACAAGGTGAAGGCAGAGGACAAGCAAGAGGTCGCCAAAGCAGCTGGGGCACTGCCAGCACCTCAGAAGGCAGGGTTAGCTTGGCCGAAATGTGGAAAAGCTTTGTCAGCATGCCACAACAACCAGCACCACCAGCTGATATGAAACGTCTTAGCAGGAGGCAGCATTTCAGCAACATGGTGGAGCAGTATGTGTGCACACGCCTACACGTACTGAATGACAGGTCTGCCCCCTTCAACTTATGGGTCTCCAAATTGGGCAAATGGCCTGAGCTTGCCCTTTACACCTTTGAAGTGCTGGCCTGCCCTGTGGCCAGTGTATTATCTGAACGTGTGTTTAGCACGGCAGGGGGCATAATCACAGACAAGCGGAGCCGCCTGTCCACAGCCAATGAGGACAAGCTCACGTTTATTAAAATAAACCAGGCATGGATCCCACAGGACTTGTCCATACCTTGTGCAGAATAGACATGTATGCACTAACCAGCCATTGCTATACTGCAGCGCAGTTGCTTAATCTTGTATTTTGGAAATTTCACACTCTTTTGGAGTGTACCCTATTTTAAAAAAATAAAATAAAACCAAAAACCTGTGATGGCTACCTAGTCCTCCTCCACCACCGCTTCCACCTACACCGCTACATTCACTGCCTCCACAAACTCCTACTCCATATGGAACTCCACCTAATAAATCAATTTTTTATTTTATTTGTACGTATTTTATTTTATTTCACTTTGTCAGTTACATTTTCTTGTGAAATTCACCAATTTTAGGGTGTGAAGTACCACTGGTATACCGAGTAGACAGGTAAAAAAAATAAAAAATTGTCTGTTACATTTTTGTGTGAAATTCACAAATTTTGGGGTGTAATATGCCCCTCCTTTACCAAGTTGACAGCTTAATAAATTTCAATAATTTTTCTTTAACATTTTCGGGTGACAATAAACAATTTTATTCTGTCATAGACCCCTGCTCTACCAAGTAGACAAGTTAATAAATTTCTAAAAATTTTCTGTTACATTCTTGAGTTGACATTATACAATTTTAGACGTGAATAAACCCCTGTTTTGCATAGGTGACAGGGAATAAAATTTCTGAAATTCTTCTTTAATTGATGCACGCCAGCTCCTTTGATTCAATGCTTAAACGTTAACAAGTTGTACCACATTTGCTCTTCAATAATTTATCTCACAATTCCTCTTTACTCTATTTTTGCCAACATTTGCGCTTCAATACTTTGTTACACATTTCCACTTTACTCTTTTGGCCCACATTTGGGCTTCTATAATTTGTACCACATTTGCGCCTCAATAACTTTTCCCATAATTCTCCTTTATTCTTCTGGCCCACATTTGGGCTTCTGTAATTTGTTCCACATTTGCGATTTAGCAGCTTTTCCCACATTTCCGCAGAATCCCCAATTTTTTTATAATTTATCTCCCTTAAATTTGGTCTCTTTTTCTCACACTCCCTCTCCGACGTGGAACCCTGATTTGCCGATAACCGTGATCAACATGGTAGGCTCAGAAAAGAACATCGAAAGTTGATAGAGAAGATATCGAAATGGATGGTGGATGTCACTGGGGCACCTAAATAGGTCACAGGAACATAAATAAAAAAAAATCGTCAATTACATTGTCAGGTGACATTTTTCTAATTTTGCCGTATAGAAACCCCTGCTCTGCATAGTTGACAGGGAATACAATTTAATAAATTCTTAATTAATTAATGTGCGGCACATCCTTTCATTCAATGCTTAAACTTTAAAAAGTTGTCCCACTTTTGCGCTTTAATAATTTGTCCCATAATTCCACTCTATAATTTGAAATTTGAAAAAATTAATCCTCCCTTGGATGTGGTCTCTCTTTCTCACTCTCCCTCTCTGGCGTCGAACCCTGATTCCCCGCCACCCGTGATCACCATGGTAGGCGCAGAAAAGAACATCGAAAGTTGATAGAGCAGATATTAAATTGGATCGTGAACATCACGGGGACGTGCAACATGGTGGTGCACACGCCTACATGAACTAACTGACAGGAGTCAGTTCCTTCAACTTCTGGGTCTCCAAATTGGGCACATGGCCTGAGCTTGCCCTTTACCCCTTGGAGGTGCTGGCCTGGCCTGCACCCAGTGTATTGTCTGAACGTGTGTTTAGCACGACTGCAGAGGGTTATCACAGGTTATATTTCCCAATGTTTTGGGGTGCACCCTAATTTAACCTGCTCACAACCGCCGTACACAGGATTGCGTCTTCTCGGCAGTCATGCTCTTCTGGGTGGACGCGCCGATGCGTCCTCTCGCGAGACGCGAGATTTCCGGGGAAGCCGGCCCGCGCATGCGCATCGCGGGCCGGCAAAATTCAAAGAACAAGTTCGTCATCAACCTGCCAGCCACGATCATTGGCTGGCAGGTTGATGATTTTCAAAAAAACGAATCAGCAGCCAGATAACCCATCATATTAGTAAATATGATGGGGTTATATGGCTGCTGTGCTCCTCTGCTCCTTCTTTTGGTCGGTTGGTTCCAGCAGAGGAGCAGAGGAGCACACATCACTGTGAGTACCCACTACACCACACTTAGCCCCCAGATCACCCCTATTAACCCTTTGATCACCCCCTTCTTGCCCCTGTCAATCACTAGTGAAAGGAAAAAAGTGATCAGTGCAAACTGTCACTTTTTTTTTTCCACTGGTATTGACCGTTAGGTTTTAGGTATAGTTTAGGCCCCTTGGTTAGGTAGTTTAGCGATCAGTTAGCGCCCAGCCCACCGCACCGCAGTCCGTTATTCGCTGATTAGCGTATCGCTAATCAGCATTTGTACTTTTATAGTATCTAAAAGTGATCAAAACTGATCACGGTCAGATCTATAATTGTATTAGTGTCACTTTAGTTCGCCCTCCACCCAAAACGCAGTGTTTGCCCGATCAGGCCTGATCAGTTGCCCACACGTGCGTTCGCCTACGCCCGCCCCACCGCAGTGACAAAAAAATTATTTTTTTTTGATCACTGCACATTCACTTTACACGCACTGCGGCGATAAAAAAATCTGTTTTGATATTTTTTATCAACCGCAGCGGCCTCCGGTACTTCGCTAGCCTCCCCTTTGTAAGACAGGCTTGCTTTTTTTTTCTTGGGTAGTCTCAGGGAATACCCCTAAATTTAGTTGCCCAAATGTCTAACAGGGGGTATTCTTCTGAAGAGGCCTACAGGCTTCTGACCCAGTCGGATGAGGAATGGGAACCCTCATCTGACGAATCTAGCGGGTCAGAATACGAACCTGTAGAAAGCAGTTGCTCTCTGACCCAAAGTTCGGACGAGGAGGCTGAGGTCCCTGATAGCACCAGGCGTACCCGGCCCGTGTCTCTAGACCGCAGGTTGCGCAGGATCCGCTTCAAGAGCAGCAGAGTGGGGCTGGTGCTGTCGGATTACAAGGTGAGGCATACACCAGCAGCCCAGCCCTTCCTGGACCTAGTACTAGCACTGCCGTACAACCTGGTGAAGTGGCGAGCACCAGAAGGGCAGTTGAAGCTGGTACGGTGGCACGAGCAGTAGTGACCCCGTCGCAGCCACCGCAAAGACGTGCCCATAGAGCCCCTAGAATCCCTGAGGTGCTGGCAAACCCTGATTGGCAGTCCCCAACTTCAGCCGCACCTGTAGTTTTCCCTTTCACTGCCCAGTCTGGAGTTCGGGTTGAGACAGCTCAGATCGGTTCGGCCCTGGGATTTTTTGAGCTGTTCTTGACTGCGGAGCTCTTGGACTTAGTCGTGGCCGAAACAAATCGGTATGCCACACAATTTATATCCGCCAACCCGGGAAGCTCTTATGCCCAGTCTTTCCGGTGGAAACCAGTCCAAGTTTCCGAAATTAAAACTTTTCTGGGCCTCCTCCTCAACATGGGTCTAACTAAAAAGCATGAATTGCGGTCATATTGGTCCACGAACTCAATTCATCACATGCCCATGTTCTCTGCTGCTATGTCCAGGACACAATTTAAGACCATCCTGCGTTTCCTGCACTTTAGTGATAACAGCACCTCCCGTCCCAGAGGCCACCCTGTTTTTGACCGGCTCCACAAAATTCGGCCCCTCATAGACCATTTCAACCTGAAATTTGCAGATTTGTATACCCCTGAGCAAAACATCTGCGTAGACGAGTCCCTGATACATTTTACCGGGCGCCTTGGCTTCAAACAATACATCCCAAGCAAGCGCGCCCGGTATGGGGTCAAATTGTATAAGCTCTGTGAAAGGGCCACAGGCTATACCCACAAATTTCGGATCTATGAGGGAAAAGATCAGACCCTGGAGCCGGTCGGTTGCCCTGACTACCTGGGGAGCAGTGGGAAGACAGTTTGGGACTTGGTGTCACCCTTATTCGGCAAGGGGTACCATCTTTATGTGGACAATTTTTACACAAGTGTGGCCCTCTTTAGGCATTTGTTTCTAGAACGGATTGGCGCCTGTGGTACCGCGCGAACTAGTCGCGCGGGCTTCCCCCAATGGCTCGTTACCACCCGTCTTGCAAGGGGCAGAGGGCCGCACTGTGTAACGAAGAACTGCTCGCGGTGAAATGGAGAGACAAGCGTGACGTTTACATGCTCTCCTCCATTCACGCAGACACGACAATCCAAATTGAGCGAGCAACCCGTGTCATTGAAAAGCCCCTCTCAGTCCACGACTATAACCTTCACATGGGAGGGGTGGACTTCAATGACCAGATGTTGGCTCCATATTTAGTGTCCCGCAGAACCAGACGCTGGTATAAGAAGGTGTCTGTAAATTTAATTCAATTGGCTCTGTACAATAGTTTTGTTCTCTACAGTAAGGCTGGGAGAACTGGATCCTTCCTCAAATTTCAGGAAGAGATCATTGCGAACCTCCTGTACCCAGGAGGTTCTGTGGCCCCATCCACCTCTGTAGTTAGCCGTCTACACAAGCAACATTTCCCCAGTGTCGTTCCTGGTACCTCAAACCGACCGCCACCCCGAAAAAAATGTCGTGTCTGTAGCAGGAGTGGAATAAGGCGTGACACCCGCTATTTCTGTCCTGACTGTCCTGACCACCCTGCCCTATGCTTTGGAGAGTGTTTCCGGAAGTACCACTCACAGGTACACTATTAGCATAGGGATCATCTCACCAGGACAGGCACACAGGGCTATTAGGGCCCATTCACTCACACAGCTGCTGCAAACGTCTCCTTTCACATGGGACAAAGTGCATAACGCACTTCGCCACATCTTTGGGCGATTTGCGCTTTGCACATTGACCCATGGGGAAGGAGAGGTTTGTTCTATAAAGGTAAAAAAAAAAAAAACACCAGTAAGCAAACAGGTTAATGTTTAGTTCAAAAAGTTAAAGTTTATGTATTCTGTTCCAAAGTTAATAAAATTATTGCGTTGTGGCCTGTTTTTTTTTTTTTTTTTGTTTTTTTTACCTTCCAGGTGGACCAACCGATTGACTAGCTGCAGCACTGATGTGCATTCTGACAGAAGCATTGCGCTGCTGTCAGATTACACGCAAGTCGGTGTATGCGGCGCTGCAAGACAAGATTTCTACTCTGCAGTAACAGATACGTTTGCCGATGCATACGAGCTGAGGAGGAGGCGGCGTTCCTATGCTTTGGCAAACACTTTGTATATATAAAAAAAAAATTAAAATCCCGGCAATGATTTATTCATCCACATCGATTGATGTGAATGGAGAAATCTGGTTTGCCAGGGCATACGAGCTAAGTGGGTATGGATGTTGGGCGGAGCTCCTATGTCCTGGCAGACTCCTGGCGAGTTCCTAGAATTTTTTATTTTTTGTCGCAAGTTAGTGGAATATGAGACTTTGTAAGGAAAAAATAAAAATAAAAAAATCATCATTTTCCGCTAACTTGTGACAAAAAATAAAAAATTCTAGGAACTCAGCATGCCCCTCACGGAATACCTTGGGGTGTCTTCTTTCCAAAATGGGGTCACTTGTGGCGTAGTTATACTGCCCTGGCAATTTAGGGGCCCAAATGTGTGAGAAGTACTTTGCAATCAAAATGTGTAAAAAATGACCAGCGAAATCCGAAAGGTGCACTTTGGAATATGTGCCCCTTTGCCCACCTTGGCTGCAAAAAAATGTCACACATCTGGTATCGCCGTACTCAGGAGAAGATGGGCAATGTGTTTTGGGGTGTCATTTCACATATAACCATGCTGGGTGAGAGAAATATCTTTGCAAATGACAACTTTTCCCATTTTTTTATACAAAGTTGGCATTTGACCAAGATATTTTTCTCACCCAGCATGGGTACATGTAAAATGACACCCCAAAACACATTCCCCAACTTCTCCTGAGTACGGCGATACCAGATGTGTGACCCTTTTTGCATCCAAGGTGGGCAAAGGGGCACATATTCCAAAGAGCACCTTTCGGATTTTGCATGCCATTTTTTACACATTTTGATTGCAAAGTTCTTCTCACACATTTGGGCCCCTAAATTGCCAGGGCAGTATAACTACCCCACAAGTGACCCCATTTTGGAAAGAAGACACCACAAGGTATACCGTGAGGGGCATGCCGAGTTCCTAGAATTTTTTATTTTTTGTTGCAAGTTAGTGGAATATGAGACATTGTAAGGAAAAAATAAATTTAAAAAAATCATCATTTTCCGCTAACTTGTGACAAAAAATTCTAGGAACTCGGCATGCCCCTCACGGAATACCTTGGGGTGTCTTCTTTCCAAAATGGGGTCACTTGTGGGGTAGTTATACTGCCCTGGCAATTTAGGGGCCCAAATGTGTGAGAAGAACTTTGCAATCAAAATGTGTAAAAAATGGCCTGCAAAATCCGAAAGGTGCTCTTTGGAATATGTGCCCCTTTGCCCACCTTGGCTGCAAAAAAGTGTCACACATCTGGTATCGCCGTACTCAGGAGAAGTTGGGGAATGTGTTTTGGGGTGTCATTTTACATATACCCATGCTGGGTGAGAAAACTATCTTGGTCAAATGCCAACTTTGTATAAAAAAATGGGAAAAGTTGTCTTTTGCCAAGATATTTCTCTCACCCAGCATGGGTATATGTAAAATGACACCCCAAAACACATTCCCCAACTTCTCCTGAGTACGGCGATACCAGATGTGTGACCCTTTTTGCATCCAAGGTGGGCAAAGGGGCACATATTCCAAAGAGCACCTTTCGGATTTTGCATGCCATTTTTTACACATTTTGATTGCAAAGTTCTTCTCACACATTTGGGCCCCTAAATTGCCAGGGCAGTATAACTACCCCACAAGTGACCCCATTTTGGAAAGAAGACACCCCAAGGTATACCGTGAGGGGCATGCCGAGTTCCTAGAATTTTTTATTTTTTGTTGCAAGTTAGTGGAATATGAGACATTGTAAGGAAAAAATAAATTTAAAAAAATCATCATTTTCCGCTAACTTGTGACAAAAAATTCTAGGAACTCGGCATGCCCCTCACGGAATACCTTGGGGTGTCTTCTTTCCAAAATGGGGTCACTTGTGGGGTAGTTATACTGCCCTGGCAATTTAGGGGCCCAAATGTGTGAGAAGAACTTTGCAATCAAAATGTGTAAAAAATGGCCTGCAAAATCCGAAAGGTGCTCTTTGGAATATGTGCCCCTTTGCCCACCTTGGCTGCAAAAAAGTGTCACACATCTGGTATCGCCGTACTCAGGAGAAGTTGGGGAATGTGTTTTGGGGTGTCATTTTACATATACCCATGCTGGGTGAGAAAACTATCTTGGTCAAATGCCAACTTTGTATAAAAAAATTGGAAAAGTTGTCTTTTGCCAAGATATTTCTCTCACCCAGCATGGGTATATGTAAAATGACACCTCAAAACACATTCCCCAACTTCTCCTGAGTACGGCGATACCAGATGTGTGACCCTTTTTGCATCCAAGGTGGGCAAAGGGGCACATATTCCAAAGAGCACCTTTCGGATTTTGCAGGCCATTTTTTACACATTTTGATTGCAAAGTTCTTCTCACACATTTGGGCCCCTAAATTGCCAGGGCAGTATAACTACGCCACAAGTGACCCCATTTTGGAAAGAAGACACCCCAAGGTATTCTGTGAGGGGCATGGTGAGTTCCTAGAATTTGTTATTTTTTGTCGCAAGTTAGTGGAATATGAGACTTTGTAAGAAAAAAATAAAATAAAAATAATCATCATTTTCCGCTAACTTGTGACAAAAAATAAAAAGTTCTATGAACTCACTATGCCCATCAGCGAATACCTTAGGGTGTCTACTTTCCGAAATGGGGTCATTTGTGGGGGTTTTCTACTGTTTGGGCATTGTAGAACCTCAGGAATCATGACAGGTGCTCAGAAAGTCAGAGCTGTTTCAAAAAGCGGAAATTCACATTTTTGTACCATAGTGTGTAAACGCTATAACTTTTACCCAAACCATAATTTTTTTTTGCCCAAACATTTTTTTTTATCAAAGACATGTAGAACAATAAATTTGGCGAAAAATTTATATATGGATGTCGTTTTTTTTGCAAAATTTTACAGCTGAAAGTGAAAAATTTCATTTTTTTGCAAAAAAATCGTTACATTTTGATTAATAACAAAAAAAGTAAAAATGTCAGCAGCAATAAAATACCACCAATTGAAAGCTCTATTAGTGAGAAGAAAAGGAGGTAAAATTCATTTGGGTGGTAAGTTGCATGACCGAGCGATAAACGGTGAAAGTAGTGTAGTGCCGAAGTGTAAAAAGTGCTCTGGTCATGAAGGGGGTTTCAGCTAGCGGGGTTGAAGTGGTTAAAAAAATTAAAATTTATTTAAAACCAAAAAGCATTGTAGGCTACCTCCTCCTCCTTCACCGCCACTGGATGACATTAAAAACAGAAATAGGAGGAATAATCTTCGCATCAGGGGACTACTTGAAACGATACTCCCCCAAGACCTGGAAACATGGGCACATGACCTCTTTAACAAGTTGCTGAACAGGGAACCAGGACAGCCCATTGAGATTGATCAAATACATAGAGACCTGGGCCCAAAAACAGGAGACCCCTCTCACCCTCATGACATCATATGTAGAATCCATTTTTACAAAGATAAAGAGTCCATTCTCAAAGCATCAAGAAATATGGACACCATTCTACCTTAAAATAAGGAACTTCCAATCTTGCCAGATCTTGCGAGATGTACCTTATTGCTCCGTAAAGCACTAAAACCTCTCCTGACCCTCAATCAGGACAACAACGCCATCTATAGATGGGGGTATGCCCTCCAACTGATTGCGAAAAAGGATGGGAAGTTAGCAATATTCAAATCCTTAGCTGAGCTACAGAAACTGCTAGACACCTTTTTAATTACCAATGGTGGAGCTCCTTGACTGGCCCAGACCACACGCAGTCCACCCCATGCCACAGCGTGATAGTTGGCAAATACCGACGACTACTCGCCTAGGCAACGAAGATCTCCTAGACGTCCGCATCCATCAAAGAACTGAATACTTCAATACATATCACTGTTATTTCTCATGTTAACTTTTTCTTCCTTCCCTATTTCTGCAGTTTCAGGATAGGACGCTTCAGGTATCTGCTCCCTGTATCTATCTACCCTATGTTGCAAAGCAGGTCATACAGTTCCTGTAGTTTATAAACTTATCTACTTTTTTAGGCTGAAGACTAGTAGGGCTGCCATCTTGCCCTTGCCTTATACCACCCCCAATTAGGGACCACAGCACCTAGTGATGTCTGTGACTAAGGTCACCACTTAGGATTTCACAGAGCCGCTCACCCGGTTCCCCACTTTTCCCCTTCTTTTTTTCTCTTTTCCTTGTTTATACCTCCAGGACCTTGGATAAGAATGCTCGTCCTAACTTGCAGACACTTCAGGCACTAGGACGAGCATTCTTGTCCTGTAGTTAAACTTTCACTGTGAGTAAACACAGTGTCAGGATAGTGACAACACTTATGACTGAGACAGTCACAGCTGTCCCCATCTGACGATCGCTGTGATTGTTCAGTTAATCTAGACAGACCAATCACAGCTAAAGCCCCTATTTCTACTCCGATCTCTTCAGTTTTGTCATTACTGTGATAGTTCTGAGGAGATCGAGAGTGTGTGCTATAAATCCTCAGCAGTACACTAATTGCTGAGGAGATCGCAGCTGGAGCCTGACCTCCCCCCCCCCCCCCCTTGCAGCGCTGAGGATATCGGAGCTGTCTCCAGTGCTGAGGATATCGGAGCTACTTGTAAGGCTCCATTCAAACATCCGCAATTCCATTCCGCATTTTGCGGAACGTAATTGCGGACCCATACATTTCTATGGGGCCACACGATGTGCGGCCACAATCCGGAATTGCGGACCCGCACTTCCAGGTCCGCAATTCTGATCCTGAAAAAAATAGAACATGTCAAATTCTGGTCCGTAATAGTGGACAATAATAGGCATATTCTCTTAGTGCCGGCAATGTGCTGTCCGCAAAATGCGGAACGCACATTGCAGCTGTCCGTGTTTTGCGGATCCGTGGATCCGCAAAACACACACGGATGTGTGAATGGACCCTAATCCTCAGTCCCCAGTGGTGAGGAGATTGTGGATAAGCCTGGCCTTCCCCCTCAGCTGCAGAGTTAACCCCTTCAGTCCCCCTCACACATCTAAAGCCCTTCATTAGAGCTCCCTGATGTTTGGGGAGCTGTGTGACCAGTGAGCTAAGCCTGCCCTTCCCCCTTAGCTGCAGTTACTCTATTAGCTGCACTTAGTCCCCCTCAGGCACCCATACCCATTACCTAGTGCTGTGTGATCTGTGACTAAAAGGCAGGAAGCTGTAAGTGTATTACATTGAGTAATACACTTACAGCCAATGCATTAAAATACAGTAGTACTGAAATTCATTGTAAAGGGGATCAGACTCCCAAAAGTTGAAGTAAAAAAATTAAGTAAAAAAAAAATAAAGTTTTCGATTTTTTTTAAGTTTCAAGTAAAAAATAAATTAAATAAAGCGTCTTTTTTCCAAAATAAAGTAACAAAAAATAGGGGGGGGGGAGGAGACATATTAGGTATCTCTGCGTCCGTATCGACGGGCTCTATAAAAATACCACATGACATAAACTATCAGGTGAACACCGTAAAACTGAAAAAATAAAAACAATGTCAAAAAAGCTATTTTTTGTCACCTTACATCGGAAAAACTGTAATAGCAAAAAGTCATATGCACCCCAAAATAGTGCCATACAATCCGTCATCTCATCCCGTAGAAAATAAGACCCTGCATAAGACAATCTCCCCAAAAATTAAAAAAACTATGGCTCTCAGACTATGGAGACACTAAAACATGATTTTTTTTGTTGAAAAAATGCTGTTATTGTGTAAAACTTAAATAAATTGCCATGACCGTAAGAACCTGCTGTATAAAGATATCACATAACCTAACCCCTCAGGTGAACACCGTATTTTTTTTAAATAGAAAGTGTGTCAAAAAAGCCATATTTTGTCACCTTACATCACAAAAAGTGTAATACCAAGCAATTAAAAAGTTAAATGCACACTAAAATAGTACCAATCAAACCGGCATCTCATAACGAAAAAAATGATACCCAACATAAGACAGTCGCCCAAAAAAAAAAAAAAAACTGTGGCTTTCAGAATATGGAGACACAAAAAAATTATTTTTTTCAAAAATGCTTTATTATGTAATACTGAAACAAACAACCAAAAAAAGTAGTCATACTTGGTATTGTCACATCCGTAACAACCTGTTCTATAAAAATACCACATGATCTAACCTGTCAGATGAACATTGTAAATAACAAAAAATACAAACCATGCCAAAACATTTATTTTTTATTACCTTGCCTCACAAAAACAGTAATATAGAGCAATCAAAAATCATATGTACCCTAAAATAGTACCAACAAAACTGCCACCTTATCACCTAGTTTCAAAAAATGGGGTCATTTTGGGGAGTTTCTACTCTAGGGGTTCATCAGGGGGTCTTCAAATGTGACATGGAAACTTAAAATTATCCCAGTGAAATCTGCTTTCCAAAAACCATATGGCGTTCCTTTCCTCTTGCTCCCTACTGTGTGCCCGTACAGCAGTTTACAACCACATATGGGGTGTTTCTGTAAACTATAGAATCAGGGCAATAAACATTGAGTATTGTTTGGCTGTTAACCCTTGCCTAGTTAGTGGGAAAAAAATGGATTAAAATGGAAAATCTGCCAAAAAAGTGAAATGTCATCTACATTTTCCTTTAATTCTTGTGAAACACCTAAAGGGTTAACAAAGTTTGTAAAATCAGTTATGAATATCTTGAGGGGTGTAGTTTCTAAAATGGGGCCATTTATGGGTGGTTTATATTATATAAGCCTCGCAAAGTGAATTCAGACCTGAAATGGTCCTTAAAAAGTGGGTTTTGGAAATTGTCCGAAACATTTCAAGATTTGCTTCTAAGCCTCCTAACATCACCGAAAAAGAAAATGTAATTTACAAAATGATCAAAACATTAAGTAGACATATGGGAAATGTAAAGTAATAAATATTTTAGGAGGTGTCACTATCTGTTTTAAAAGCAGAGAAATTTAAATTTAGAAAGTTGCAAATTTTTCCAACTTTGTGGTACATTTTAATTTTTTTTACAAATAAAAATGAAATATTTTGACTCAAATTTACCACTGACATGAAGTACAATATGTGACGAGAAAGCAACCTCAGAATGGCCTGGATAAGTAAAAGCGTTTTAAAGTTATCACCATATAAAGTTACACATGTCAGATTTGCAAAGAAATGGCCTGGTCCTTAACCTCTTCCCGACTGCAATCCGTTTATATACGCGATACTTGCACATGCCTCGTGCAGCTACCATGTGTATAAACGTCAAGCCAGTTCTTTAATCCAAGCGCTGCAAAGCACTTGGATTAAAGCTTCGGCCCCATGTCCTGCTGCTGTCACGGACAGCATACAGTTCAGTAATGCCGGCAAAAGACCAATCAGAGTGGCCCCTTGCCGGCAATCGATCCGATTGGTTAGTCTGTACAGACTAACCAATTGGATCGCGGCAGTGAAAAAATGTCTGAAATCAGGTAGTGTCCTCATGCCCCCCGATCTGTGTACCTCCAAGCCCCCCTTGTCCCCGCCTGCCCCTTATGAAGTTCCCCCCCACTCCCATCCACATTCATGCAGCCTGCCCAGTGCCCTAATGCAGTCCGTACCCCCCAACGACCCGCCCCCCTTTTCAAGGCTGCCTCTGATGCGGTCCCCCTGCTGTTTGTGATGGCGGCGGCTCCATTCCTGAGCCGCTGCCATCAGCAGAGAGTGTCAGCTCTATGCTGACATTCTGCTGCAACCCCATAGATGCCGCGGCAGCGGCATCCATGGGGTTAATAGAGGGAGGGGGCTCCCTCTCTCCACCATCGGGGCTGCGGCGCTGCGATGGCAGCACCCGATGGTTGCCATGGCAACCGGACGCTTTGCAAAAGGGTCCAGTGTTGCCACCTATAGGACATCTGATTGTATTATACTTTGCAATGCAAGAGCATTGCAAAGTATAGTACAGCCATCAGCCCCACTGGATCTTCAAGATCCAAGAGGGACTTGATAAAAAAAAGGTGAAAATAATAAAAGTAAAAATAAATAAAAATGCAAAATTAAAAACATTAGTTGCCTTTTCCTATAAAAAAATGAAAAGAAAAACTACACATATTAGGTATCACCGTGTCCGTAACGACCGTCTCTATGAATATATCACATTATAGATCACGTCCGATAAACACCATAAAAAATAAAAACTGTGTAAAAAAAAACAATTTTAATTTTAATAACTCCACCCAGGATACTGGTATAAATGAAGGGCATCTGAGTCTGCATTTGTGGTCATTTTCTGTAGTTTTCACAGAGTACAGAAATTCATTTGTCTGCTTCTCTTTGCTGTTTCACCATGTCTGATTCAGAGGAAGAGGTCTTACTGCATTGGCTCGTTTCTCGGCAATGGGGACCGCGCACTCCTTTGTTGACTGAGGAACCGAGTAGAAGGCGACGATTTTGGGTCCATCCGATAGTTTCCCATCGGTACCGGAAAGGACACTTTCATTCCCTCTACGAAGATCTGCGCTTGCATCCTGCGAAGTTCTATTCCTTCTGTCGGATGTCAGTGCCTACATTTGATCGCTTGCTGTCGTCTCTACGTACTGTCCTTACCTTCATGGACACCAATATGAGGTGCAGCATTACTCCTGAGGAAAGGCTCATCGTCACGTTGAGGTAAGCAGTATAGTACTTTTATAGTTAAAACAGTAATGTGCACTGCTTCAGTCAGGAGGAACATGTGCTAGAAAATGGCTGCTGTTAGACATGTGCTAATGTTTGCAGAAGTAACGTTTCTTTCCCCTTTTTTTTTTTTCTTTCATTTGTTTGTGGTTGTTTTTTTATCCCGTTAATCCCTGGCACCTAACATCCCAATATAGTTTTTTTGGGTTTGCTTTTGTGCAAGTTTCAAACTTGTGTTTAGCTAACGGCCTCCAGACAATCCATGAAGCCTCTGCACTTGCCAGTAGTTTGTTTAAAATGTTGTTTGATTCAGTCAGTCAGTCAGCCATGTTACAGCAGGCTGTAACCTGCCTGTCTGAGTGAATAATTTTATATTTTTCTTGAATTACTGGCGAGTAGAGTTGAGCAAACACCTGGATGTTCGGGTTCAAGAAGTTCGGCCGAACTTCCCGGAAATGTTCGGGTTCGGGATCCGAACCCGATCCGAACTTCGTCCCGAACCCGAACCCCATTGAAGTCAATGGGGACCCGAACTTTTCGGCACTAAAAAGGCTGTAAAACAGCCCAGGAAAGGGCTAGAGGGCTGCAAAAGGCAGCAACATGTAGGTAAACCCCCTGCAAACAAATGTGGATAGGGAAATGAATAAAAATAAAAATAAAATAAATAAAAATTAACCAATATCAATTGGAGAGAGGTCCCATAGCAGAGAATCTGGCTTCAGGTCACCCAGCACTGTAACAGTCCATTGTCATATATTTAGACCCAGGCAGAGGAGAGAGGTCCCATAACAGAGAATCTGGCTTCGTGTCAGCAGAGAATCAGTCTTCATGTCATAGCAGAGAATCATGCTTTACGTCACCCAACACTGGAACAGTCCATTGTGAGATATTTAGGCCCAGGCAACCAGGCAGAGGAGAGAGGTCCCGTAAAAGAGAATCTGGCTTCATGTCAGCAGAGAATCAGTCTTCATATCATAGCAGAGAATCATGCTTCACGTCACCCAACATTGGAACAGTCCATTGTCAGATATTTAGGCCCAGAACCCAGGCAGAGGAGAGAGGTCCCGTAACAGAGAATCTGGCTTCATGTCAGCAGAGAATCAGTCTGCATGTCAAAGCAGAGAATCAGGCTTCACGTCAGCCACCACTGGAACAGTCCATTGTCATATATTTAGGCCCCGGCACCCAGGCAGAGGAGAGAGGACCCGTAAAAGAGAATCTGGCTTCATGTCACCAGAGAATCAGTCTTCATATCATAGCAGAGAATCATGCTTCACGTCACCCACCACTGTAACAGTCCATTGTCATATATTTAGGCCCAGGCACCCAGGCAGAGGAGAGAGGTCCCGTAACAGAGAATCTGGCTTCATGTCAGCAGAGAATCAGTCTGCATGTCATAGCAGAGAATCAGGCTTCACGTCAGCCACCACTGGAACAGTCCATTGTCATATATTTAGGCCCAGGCACCCAGGCAGAGGAGAGAGGTCCCGTAACAGAGAATCTGGCTTCATGTCAGCAGAGAATCAGTCTGCATGTCATAGCAGAGAATCAGGCTTCACGTCAGCCACCACTGTAACAGTCCATTGTCATATAGTTAGGCCCAGGCACCCAGGCAGAGGAGAGAGGTCCCGTAACAGAGAATCTGGCTTCATGTCAGCAGAGAATCAGTCTGCATGTCATAGCAGAGAATCATGCTTCACGTCACCCAACATTGGAACAGTCCATTGTCAGATATTTAGGCCCCGGCACCCAGGCAGAGGAGAGAGGTCCCGTAACAGAGAATCTGGCTTCATGTCACCAGAGAATCAGTCTTCATATCATAGCAGAGAATCATGCTTCACGTCACCCACCACTGTAACAGTCCATTGTCATATATTTAGGCCCAGGCACCCAGGCAGAGGAGAGAGGTCCCGTAACAGAGAATCTGGCTTCATGTCAGCAGAGAATCAGTCTGCATGTCATAGCAGAGAATCAGGCTTCACGTCAGCCACCACTATAACAGTCCATTGTCATATATTTAGGCCCCGGCACCCAGGCAGAGGAGAGAGGACCCGTAAAAGAGAATCTGGCTTCATGTCACCAGAGAATCAGTCTTCATATCATAGCAGAGAATCATGCTTCACGTCACCCAACATTGGAACAGTCCATTGTCATATATTTAGGCCCCGGCACCCAGACAGAGGAGAGGTTCATTCAACTTTGGGTTGCCTCGCAATATAATGGTAAAATGAAAATAAAAATAGGATTGAATGAGGAAGTGCCCTGGAGTACAATAATATATGGTTAAGGGGAGGTAGTTAATGTCTAATCTGCACAAGGGATGAACAGGTCCTGTGGGATCCATGCCTGGTTCATTTTTATGAACGTCAGCTTGTCCACATTGGCTGTAGACAGGCAGCTGCGTTTGTCTGTAATGACGCCCCCTGCCATGCTGAATACACGTTCAGACAAAATGCTGGCCGCCGGGCAGGCCAGCACCTCCAAGGCATAAAAGGCTAGCTCTGGCCACGTGGACAATTTAGAGACCCAGAAGTTGAATGGGGCAGAACCATCAGTCAGTACGTGGAGGGGTGTGCACACGTACTGTTCCACCATGTTAGTGAAATGTTGCCTCCTGCTAACACTTTGCGTATCAGGTGGTGGTGCAGTTAGCTGTGGCGTGTTGACTTTTCCACATCTCTGCCATGCTAACCCTGCCCTCAGAGGAGCTGGCCGTGACACAGCTGCCTTGGCGACCTCTTGCTCCTCCTCTGCCTTGGCCTTGGGCTTCCACTTGTTCCCCTGTGACATTTGGGAATGCTCTCAGTAGCGCGTCTACCAACGTGCGCTTGTACTCGCGCATCTTCCTATCATGCTCCAGTGCAGGAAGTAAGGTGGGCACATTGTCTTTGTAGCGTGGATCCAGCAGGGTGGCAACCCAGTAGTCCGCACACGTTAAAATGTGGGCAACTCTGCTGTTGTTGCGCAGGCACTGCAGCATGTAGTCGCTCATGTTTACCAGGCTGCCCAGGGGTAAGGACAAGCTGTCCTCTGTGGGAGGCGTATCGTCATCGTCCTGCGTTTCCCCCCAGCCAGGCACCAGTGATGGGCCCGAGCTGCGTTGGGTGCCACCCCGCTGTGACCATGCTTCATCCTCATCCTCCTCCACCTCCTCCTCATCCTCGTCCTCCTCATCCTCCAGTAGTGGGCCCTGGCTGGCCACATTTGTACCTGGCCTCTGCTGTTGCAAAAAACCTCCCTCTGAGTCACTTCGAAGAGACTGGCCTGAAAGTGCTAAAAATGACCCCTCTTCCTCCTCCTCCTCCTCCTGGGCCACCTCCTCTTCCATCATCGCCCTAAGTGTTTTCTCAAGGAGACATAGAAGTGGTATTGTAACGCTGATAACGGCGTCATCGCCACTGGCCATGTTGGTGGAGTACTCGAAACAGCGCAACAGGGCACACAGGTCTCGCATGGAGGCCCAGTCATTGGTGGTGAAGTGGTGCTGTTCCGCAGTGCGACTGACCCGTGCGTGCTGCAGCTGAAACTCCACTATGGCCTGCTGCTGCTCACACAGTCTGTCCAGCATGTGCAAGGTGGAGTTCCACCTGGTGGGCACGTCGCATATGAGGAGGTGAGCGGGAAGGCCGAAGTTACGCTGTAGCGCAGACAGGCGAGCAGCAGCAGGATGTGAACGCCGGAAGCGCGAACAGATGGCCCGCACTTTATGCAGCAGCTCTGACATGTCGGGCTAGTTGTGAATGAACTTCTGCACCACCAAATTCAGCACATGCGCCAAGCAAGGGATGTGCGTCAAACCGGCTAGTCCCAGAGCTGCAACGAGATTTCGCCCATTATCGCACACCACCAGGCCGGGCTTGAGGCTCACCAGCAGCAACCACTCGTCGGTCTGCTGTTCTATACCCCGCCACAACTCCTGTGCGGTGTGGGGCCTGTCCCCCAAACATATGAGTTTCAGAATGGCCTGCTGACGTTTACCCCGGGCTGTGCTGAAGTTGGTGGTGAAGGTGTGTGGCTGACTGGATGAGCAAGTGGAAGAAGAGGAGGAAGAAGCTGAGTAGGAGGAGGTGGCAACAGGAGGCAAAGAATGTTGCCCTGCGATCCTTGGCGGCAGAAGGAC
Source organism: Bufo gargarizans (assembly GCF_014858855.1). Classification (NCBI taxonomy): domain Eukaryota; kingdom Metazoa; phylum Chordata; class Amphibia; order Anura; family Bufonidae; genus Bufo; species Bufo gargarizans. Next base: position 491,409,463 of record NC_058084.1, on the reverse strand, counting down.
GTGCGCCAAACAGCTCTCCGCCTGGGGCCCAGCTGCCACTACATTTACCCAGTGTGCAGTTAGGGAGATATAGCGTCCCTGGCTGTGCTTACTGGTCCACGTATCTGTGGTTAGGTGGACCTTGCCACAGATGGCGTTGCGCAGTGCACACTTGATTTTATCGGATACTTGGTTGTGCAGGGAAGGCACGGCTCTCTTGGAGAAGTAGTGCCGGCTGGGAACAACATACTGTGGGACAGCAAGCGACATGAGCTGTTTGAAGCTGTCTGTGTCCACCAGCCTAAATGACAGCATTTCATAGGCCAGTAGTTTAGAAATGCTGGCATTCAGGGCCAGGGATCAAGGGTGGCTAGGTGGGAATTTACGCTTTCTCTCAAATGTTTGTGAGATGGAGAGCTGAACGCTGCCGTATGACATGTTGAGATGCTTGGTGACGGAGGTGGTGGTGTTGGTGGTACATCCCCTGTTTGCTGGGCATCAGGTGCCAACGTTCCTCCAGAGGCGGAGGAAGAGGCTGAGGCGGCAGCAGCAGAAGAGGCCGAGGCAGCAGAAGCAGAAGAGGCCGAGGCGGCAGCAGCAGAAGAGGTAGCAGGGGGAGCCTGAGTGACTTCCTTGTTTTTAAGGTGTTTACTCCACTGCAGTTTATGCTTTGCATGCAGGTGCCTGGTCATGCAGGTTGTGCTAAGGTTCAGAACGTTAATGCCTCGCTTCAGGCTCTGATGGCACAGCGTGCAAACCACTCGGGTCTTGTCGTCAGCACATTGTTTAAAGAAGTGCCATGCCAGGGAACTCCTTGGAGCTGCCTTTGGGGTGCTCCGTCCCAGATGGCGGCGGTCAGTAGCAGGCGGAGTCTCTTGGCGGCGGGTGTTCTGCTTTTGCCCACTGCTCCCTCTTTTGCTACGCTGTTGGCTCGGTCTCACCACTGCCTCTTCCTCCGAATTGTGAAAGTCAGTGGCACGACTTTCATTCCATGTGGGGTCTAGGACCTCATCGTCCCCTGCATCGTCTTCCACCCAGTCTTGATCCCTGACCTCCTGTTCAGTCTGCACACTGCAGAAAGACGCAGCAGTTGGCACCTGTGTTTCGTCATCATCAGAGACATGCTGAGGTGGTATTCCCATGTCCTCATCATCAGGAAACATAAGTGGTTGTGCGTCTATGTTTTCCACCGCTGGGGAAGGGCTAGGTGGATGCCCTTAGAAAACCCTGCCAGCGGGGTCTTCAAACAGCATAAGAGACTGCTGCATAACTTGAGGCTCAGACAGTTTCCCTGGTATGCATGGGGGTGATGTGACAGACTGATGGGCTTGGTTTTCAGGCATCATCTGTGCGCTTTCTGCAGAAGACTGGGTGGGAGATAATGTGAACGTGCTGGATCCACTGTCGGCCACCCAATTGACTAATGCCTGTACCTGCTCAGGCCTTAGCATCCTTAGAACGGCATTGGGCCCCACCAAATTTCGCTGTAAATTATAGCGGCTACTGGGACCTGAGGTAGTTGGTACACTAGGACGTGTGGCTGTGGCAGAACGGCCACGTCCTCTCCCAGCACCAGAGGGTCCACTAACACCACCACGACCATGTCCGCGTCCGCGTCCTTTACTAGATGTTTTCCTCATTGTTATCGTTCACCACAACAACAAAAATATTATTTGGCCCAATGTATTGAATTCAAATTCAGGCCTTTTTTTACAGACACCTAACACTATCTGGCTATCTATTTAGGTACCGTATTACACTAATACAGGCACAGCAGTAACAACAACAGCAATAACCACAGATTTAGCTGACTATAAATTTGAGGCCTATTATTTAGCCGCTGGGTGACAGGTATACGTTTACAGACAGAATTAGACTGGGATATGCACAGTAGCGCGTGTGTGTGAAGTTATTGAGAATGACCCTATGTGCACCTTGAATCTTATATACCCTTTTAGGGATAGATTTAAAGTAGGTCTGATATAGCAGAAACCACTAAATTAGGAAATTGCAAAATTGGGAATTGTATTTCAACCCAGAACAAAAACTGTGCTTTGACGGACACTAAATAACTTGACCAGCTACAGCAATAATGTCAGATTTGGATGAATATAAATTTGATGCCTATTATTTAGGCGCTGGGTGACAGGTATACGTTTACAGACAGAATTAGACTGGGATATGCACAGTAGCGTGTGTGTGAAGTTGTTGAGAATTACAATTACTGTACTTCCCCTTTAAGAGCAGGGATGTGGTGTGTTAATCAACACTGTCTACTACTAATGTCTTTAGGACTAAATGACACCACTTTTCCTGCACCTACCTACTTAACTAAGACTTAACTTTTATTTCTTATTATTTAATACTTATGGTGTAAATAACTAGTTTTGTTAAAATTCTCAGTAGTCACTGGTCATTTGTATATCCCTTTAAATCACCCTGTCAGGACTGTTATCTGACTGGGTTTCAATACACACTTTTGCCAGCAGGCTGCGCGCTTGCCTATATTTTATGTTTGCTCAGTGCGATTCATTTTATTGTACTGTTATGGCCCAGTGATATACTGCCATAAAAATCAGAGCCTCACGCTGCCCCCCGACATGTTTCGCGGTATCACGGCGTCTTCAGGGGTTAGGGCACCTTGATTCTGATATACCCTTTTAGGGATGGATTTAAAGTAGGCCTGATACAGCAGAAACCACTAATTTAGAGAATTGCTAAATTGGGAATTGTATTTTAACCCAGAACAAAAACTGTGCTTTAAAGGACACTAAATAACTTGCCCAGCCGCAGCAATAACCACAGATTTAGCTGACTATAAATTTGAGGCCTATTATTTAGGCGCTGGGTGACAGGTATACGTTTACAGTCAGAATTAGACTGGGATATGGCCAAAAAATAACCACACTATTGATGGTTAAATGCACTTCGGTTTGACAGCTTGACCCTGATGTAGGATACAGCCAAAAACAACCACACTATTGAGGGTTAAATGCACTTGGTGACAGCTTGCCTCTGATGTAGTATATGGCCAAAAAATAACCACACTATTGATGGTTAAATGCACTTGGTGTGACAGCTTCACCCTGATGTAGGATATAGCCAAAAAATAACCACACTATTGAGGGTTAAATGCACTTGGTGTGACAGCTTGCCCCTGATGTAGTATATGGCCAAAAAAAAAACACACTATTGATGGTTAAATGCACTTGGTGTGACAGCTTTACCCTGATGTACGATATAGCCAAAAAACAACCACACTATTGAGGGTTAAATGCACTTGGTGACAGGCTCAGCTTGCCCCTGATGTAGTATATGGCCAAAAAATAACCACACTATTGATGGTTAAATGCACTTGGTGTGACAGCTTCACCCTGATGTAGGATATAGCCCAAAAACAACCACACTATTGAGGGTTAAATGCACTTGGTGACAGGCTCAGCTTGCCCCTGATGTAGTATATGGCCAAAAAATAACCACACTATTGATGGTTAATTGCACTTGGTGTGACAGCTTCACCCTGATGTAGGATATAGCCAAAAAATAACCACACTATTGATGGTTAAATGTACTTGGTGGCAGCTTGTGCTGGCGCACTACAAGACACAAAATGGCCGCCGATCACCCCAGAAAAAAGTGAATGAAAAACGCTCTGGGCAGCCTAAAAACAGTGAGCAATTGAATATCAGCAGTTCAATGATCCACAGCTGCAGATCGATCACTGAATGAAGTCTTTTGGAGGAGTTAATCACTGCCTAATCTCGCCCTAACGTCGCAGCTGCAACCTCTCCCTATACTGATCAAAGCAGAGTGACGGGCGGCGCTACGTGACTCCAGCTTAAATAGAGGCTGGGTCACATGCTGCACTGGCCATTGACAATAGTAGGCATGGCTGTGATGGCCTCTTGGGGCAAGTAGTATGACGCTTGTTGATTGGCTGCTTTGCAGCCTTTCAAAAAGCGCCAAGAAAGCGACGAACACCGAACCCGAACCCGGACTTTTACGAAAATGTTCGGGTCCGTGTCACGGACACCCCAAAATTCGGTACGAACCCGAACTATACAGTTCGGGTTCGCTCATCCCTACTGGTGAGTGCAGTTTTTTTTATTTTTTATAATTTGGTCCCTCAGTCAGGATCTCTATCTGCGTGCACCACCCTGTTAGAAGTCTATATACCGGTCTGTACCCTATTTCGTAGGATTGTGCTGCTGCGAACCCCTGAGATTTCCAGCTAACGTCTTCATCATGCCTAATGTTCACAATATTTCGAACGTGCACAACACTCTCTGCATTTATAAAGGGGCTAAACATAGTTGATGTAACTTAGTTGTGGTAGTACTGCCCACACCCCAATAGTTAGTGTTTAGCTCATATACACCATAGGGCAGTGATGGCGAGACGTTATCAGACTGAGTTGGCAATGTTCTAGCCAGATCCGTAGCATTTTTTTTTTCAAATTTTCAACACGGCAATTTTGCATGAATACTGTACTACAATATAGTTTAACGTCATAGCATTTTTGCATTTTGCTATAATTTCAGGCATCAAATCAGTGCTGCCGGTAGTTTGCATAGTGTGCCCTGTGCTGATGAATGGTTTGTAAACTCAAGGGTGTATATTTGTAAACCATAGTCTTTTCAATGGGTGTGGGTGCACACACAGTGGGCCTTGAGTGCCGCCTCTGGCACCCATCCCATAGGTTCACCACCACTAGACATAGGCTGTATACAACATTATACTTGAATCTGGAATCTGTTGTTCCCTTATATTTGCAGTTTACAGTTTTTTTGTTTTTTTTTCTCAACAGATTCCTTGCAACTGGGAACTCTTTTGCATCACTGCATTTTGAGTTTCTTTTAGGAATCTCGAGTATTGTACGACACACTTGCCATGTCATGTGGCAGCAACTTCGAGAGACGGTGATGCCGCAGCCCAAGGTGGACGATTGGGTTCGGATCGCAGAGGGCTTCCAAAATTCTGTGCAGTTTCCAAACTGCATCGGGGCAATGGATGGCAAACACATCCGTGTGAAGAAGCCACCACACTCAGGGAGCCGTTTCTTCAATTATAAACAATATTTTTCGGTAGTGCTGACAGTAACTACCGGTTTATAATGGTTGATATCGGGGCGCTGCGGATGCTCGCATCTTTAGTGCTTCTAGAATGGGTGAGCGGTATCGTGCCAACCAGCTTGCCCTGCCGGAGTCCAGAAGACTGCCCGGATATGCAGGTCCGCTGGCTCCATTTGTCATCGTGGCGGATGAAGGGTTTGCATTGACTTTGCATATGCGGCCCTTTCCAAAGCGTGGTTTGGATGTCAGGAGGCATATATTCAATTACCGGTTGACTCGTGTCCGTCGGTATGTTGAGTGCGCTTTCGGGATACTCTCTAGCAAGTGGAGGGTGTTTTTGTCATCCATACAGATGGCTCCGGAGAATGCTACCCTGGTGATTAAAGCATGTGTTGTTCTACACAACTTCACCAGGATTCACGAGGCTTCCTCTTCTGTTGACATGGAAGAGCTTCCTACATCTTCAGATTTGGGTTTGGAAAGGACCCTGCATAGACGACCTGGGACTGCAGGCATTGCAGTTCGGGAACTCTATGCAGACTACTTTTACAGCCCAGAGGGGTCTGTGCCATGGCAGAGGGACGCTATTTGTGGCAGTTTTTGAAATCTTCTGGGCTCTAGCTTTTTTTTATTTTGTAGATAGAAAACTAAAAATTATTGTGGTAGTTGAGTGTAGGGACTCGCAAGATAATGAGGACCCTTGACGCGGGCTTGCGGGCTGAGATTTTTTGGACATCACACATTTAAATTTGCATATAAAGTAATATAAATGATGTTTTGGTCAAAATGTAAATTGACTTTACCATCTTTATATTTGTATTTTCTGGTCCAAAATTTTTTCTAATACCTCATCATGACCGTATCCAAAAATAAAGATGTTGCTCATTCAAATAAAGTGTTGCTTTGTGAGTTAAAGTGTGTGGTGTTTCTTTTTTATATATAAATTTGAAAAGGAAATGTTTTGTGTAGTGTGCCAAATAAAAAACAGTCAACTACTTTTTGGCCCAAACAACATTTATGTTGAAGATTGAGATCAACGTAATCGAATGGAAGCCAATGGTTCCAACATTAAGGAAGAAACATATAAAGTGCTCCTAACAAAACGTTAATACATGTTTACAAATTCAGAAGGTCCTGAGTGAATGATGCCGGTGTAAACGTGGACCGTGGCCTTACATTGGCCTGTTGAGGTGCCACAGATGTGAAACTGCCCGGGTAAAGGGGCTGACCCACTTGTTGCAATGGGCCCTGGGGTAGTCCATACTGGGGTTGTTGTTGGTAAGAAGGCCCTTGGGATGTTTGGGGCGCAAAGTCAAAGGGCCCGGACCTTTGCTGCTGTTCGGCATTCTAAATGTCTACTTTTATGCCATTTAGCTTCCCCGGAATGTCACCATGGTTGGGTAGAGCAAACATTTTTATAACGACCGCTAATGAAGCAAGGCACTCATGATGCTCCAAAGGAGTGACGTGCTTCATTAGCGGCCCTAAGCCCCGTAACATTTTCTCCTCAACTCCATCACTCCTCCTCTGGGCAAGAAAATCGACGACGCGGGCGTCAATAACTTCCCGACTCTCTTGCCCAAAGGTAGAGGGAGGGACTTGGCGGCAACGTCTGGGCTGGGGCTGGACAATCCGGGGTGGACTGGCCAGTGGTAGGGGGGCCTCGGCCAGTGTGGAGTCCTCCAGGTCCTCAGCCGGCGTTGGAGCAGGACTTGCTTGGGGTGAAAATACTGCAGGGGTTTCACTGCCCGACGTATCTGAATCTTGGGATGGATCCAGACTGTCCACAGTACTGTATTTGAAAAAAATTAAATAAAAAGATTAGTTCATTTGATTTCAACATTACAAAAGTACATAGATTATATTAGTCGAAAACAACCGTGTGAATACAATATATATATACAGAGTGGCAGCATACATCAGAGATTTGATTTTACACAAAGAATAACTGCTTTAATGTGAAATGTGGAAATCTAATTTGAATAGCATTTTAAATCTATCGATGGGATAAGTCTTGTAAAGGCCTAATGTTCCGGAAATGGGAAAACATTGTTTGCTGTTTGGAGCTGTCTAGCCTCTGAAGAGGATTCCTCATTCAAGGACCAAAACCAGTGCTGAAATTCAGGCCAACTCATCTGTATGTGCCCCGCTACCACCATCCAAAGATACAAGATGTAATTTGAACCTAGTAGAACATAATTTACAGAGAAACAACATGTACCAGGCCACACTTGACCATGGTGAGAGTAGTAGCTTTAATCCTGCTGGTCAAGCGTAGTTGCAACATCAGTTTTACCCTTTTGCATAGGATCTAGTTATTGTCATTTTATAGGAGCAATGTAAGGAACCCATGTTGTGTTTGGTGCAATACCATTTCAGCAATATAAATGACAATGCCAATACCTAAAGGGTAACCATTTCCAAAACATCCAAAAGTTAGATAATAGGTCGCTATGGTACATATCTCATGTCGCCCCAATTTTTTTTACCAAAAAACCCTATTCAGGGCTCCCATTTAAACGGGAGGCTTTCTGAAAGCTTTTTAAAATATTGGTGTGTGACTAGGAGCCGACAAACACAATGATCTACTGTATGAGGAAATAATGCATGTAGTGCGCAAGTGTCATCTCTATTCTCTTTTCTTGTTCCAATTGGAAACATCTATGTTCCAGGAGGGTCAATAATTTGCTTCTACGCGAACAAAACAGAGAAGGGAGGCGCCATCTGCACACTACACGTGTCGTCTCATCATTCAGCTCATAAGCGGTGGCCCCTGGTTTGACTCCACCACAAAACTGATGTAGCCAACCAACACCAGGCATGTACAAACTGTTGCCCACCAGCTGATGCCCAACTACAACTCCAAGCAGGACTGATTAGCTTACAGCTATTCTATCATGCTGGGAGTTTCAGTTGGTAAAGAGCTGGATGTAGTCAGTTATGACATGGCTGCCCTACAGAAAGTATAGGTCTTTAATAGAACAACACAACTGTATCCATTAGTTTCTTGGACACTTTAGCTCATCAAAAATCAAACGTAAGTGTGAAAATATTAAACATTTTGAAAAATACATTAAAAATACTTATGGCCTCAATTCCATTACTGGCCTTAGAAACTGCAACTGGGCCGTATAAATATAAGCCCGTTTCCTCGAGGTTCCCTCCCCACTCCGGCCTTTGCTGGTCATCTCCCGCCGGAATTGGTCCCGGCAACTCGCCCAGCGGGTTTTGGTTTGTTTAACTGTTTAGAAATGACATAATAGACAATTGTGAGGTAAATAATTAATAAAGGGAAAAAATAGACGTCTCTTTTAAAAACCATGTACAGGCCTTTAGGCAAAAGGAGGCTGGACCACCAAAAAAACACTATTGTCACCTCAGGGAATTTAAAACTACATCTTAGGGCCACACAGAGGGCAAGGACAGCACAACTACATTGCTAACACTTACCTAATTCTGCCCGGCCTCGGCTATCAGCTTTGGCCCATGCTCCGTGCCACTTTCTCCCACGAAGCATCTTTTTATAATCGGTTACTATAGGAATTTTGACGGGTATTCCATAGCTCGGGCCTCTCCTGGACGAGGGTTATTCGTTTTTCAACATTCCATCGCGGCGTGGTGGATGAAAATAACCTGCTGCAATGGCTGCCTCACCACACACAAGCTGTTTACCACAGATGGCTAGAAATTAGAATATCCTGTCACCTAAAACTTCCTGTATATATTTTTTTTCAATTTTATTGCCACAAGTTTGGCCAGACAATTTGCCCATGCCAGAAGGATGAAATAAAACGGGCGCGGATGCGGATGTCAAAACGGGTGTGCAACTGCGTTTTTCACGGCCCCATTCACTTGAATGGGGCCGCGACCCGTTAGCCGTTAAAAAAATAGGACAGGTTATATTTTTTGACAGGCAGGAAACACGGGTCACGGGCGCGGGTGACAAAATGGTGCAGTAGCCGAGTTTTCAACAGACCCATTGAAAGTCAATGGGACCGCAGAAAAAAACGTTACATGGGCTAACGGCCACGGGTGCACACAACGGTCGTGTGCAGGAGGCCTAAAACATAATTTTTTTTTATTTCAAATATGCTATTATTGTGTTAAAGTGAAAAAATAAAATAAAAGTGTACATATTAGGTATCACCGCATCCGTAATAACCTGCTTGATAAAAATATCACATGACCTAACCCCTCAGGTGTACACCGTAAAAAAAAAAATGTGCCAAAAAAGCCATTTTTTAACCTTACATCACAACAAGTGCAACAGCCAGCAAGCAATCAAAAAGGCTTATGACCCCCAAAATAGTACCAATCAAACCGTAATCTCATCCCGCAAAAAATGATACCCTATTTAAGACAATCTCCCAAAAAATAAAAAAGCTATGGCTCTCAGACTATGGAGACACTAAAACATCATTTTTTGGGTTTCAGAAATGCAATTATTGTGTAAAACTTAAATAAATAAAAAAAAGTATACATATTAGGTATTGCCACGTCTGTAACGATCTGCTCTATAAAGCTGTCACATGACCTAACCCCCCTCATATAAACGCTGTAAAAATAAATAAATAAAAACTGTCCCAAAACAGTTCCAAATTTTTTTTGGTTATATGTATATTATAGAGGACTAGGCATCCTCTTTGGAACTTAGCACTCCCCGGCCATCCCCCACCCCTTGGTGCTTTTAATCAGAGTAACAATGGAGCTGGACACTCTGTGTTAGAGTAGGTCCCATCTGATAAGAAGCTACCTTGTCGTCTGGTAGGTGGGCCCGACATATTTTTGATCAATAATGTGCGCTAATAGCTTCTTCACTGCTTATTAGTAAGTATTGGCATCATGTATTTGACCCTGTTCACACATTCACCTGTTCACTCAGTCTTGGTGCATTTAGTAGTGTGCTGCTACTTTATTTTGTTTGCTGTATTGTTGCCTGGTAGCTTGCACCTGCGATTGTCTCTGGAGGTGCTGTTCAGTTATTTGGTTTCATATATATATATATATATATATATATATATATATATGCACACGCACACACACATTTTACCACTATTACACAAAGCATTTAAAAAATAATAATCATGTTACTATCTGTAACTGACTATGCAGTGCCTCCACCCACAATGGGGCAACATTAATTACTTTAGTTCCTATTGGGGTTAAGGTTAAACCGAGGTGTAGATTGCATGTGCTGGATGCCAGCGCAAAAGCTATAACTGGCTCACCTGCTACCATGTTCCATTTATAATACTGGTGTCACCCTATGTGACAGAAGAGCATTTTGGTCCCCTTAGGCACCAGAGTCTGGTTGTGACTGCTACTTCAGTGGATATATGGAGGGAGATAAACGACTGCAATTAATTTTTTTTTGTTCAGTTGCTCCTTATTAGAATGTATTGTTATTGACAACAATGCTAAGGAGCGCTTGAAGGGGTTATCCAAGATTATAAAAATCTCCCCCATATGCTGTGCCCCTCACACTGAATATACTTAAAGGGACGAGCTTTCCTAGCGTCACCCGCGATGCTAGGGAGGCTCGTCCCTGCCGGCCATTGGCTGCTCCCCCCCAACACTGGATGTTTTAATTGCCGCACGGGGAGAAGCTGCAGCAGCGATGCAGGGACCAGGAGCGGGGCAAGGAGCGAGGAACCAGGTAAGTATATTCATTGTGAGGGGCCTGGCATATAGGGGGGGGGGGAAATATTATAGTCTTGCATAACCCCTTTAACACATATTGCGAATGTGAATCTGTTTGCAGTTTACCTTGGGTGTGAGTGGTCAATATAGTGAATAACACTGATATTCTTCCAGTTGTGTTAGTGTGTTCCAATTTTCCCACATTCAAAATTTTGACAGAAATAGTTATATCTGTATATTATGTTAAACTTTACCTTTTTTTACAGAGGAGCAGAGCTGAAAAGCTGCAGCTCAGCATATACTTCTATCTGACCACAACATTTCTGAGGGCTTTTTTGCTTTTTTCACACCTTGACTGAATAAACGCCCAGAAAGGAAACCCACACAAAGTAATCTTTGTGTTGATGAGACCTACAGTACCTTGTCTCTAGTCTTCAGCCTTACTATTCTTCAGGTCTTTATCTCACCGACATGCTACTACCAAAATGGTGTGCCTGTGGTCATACAGATTTTATATAGTGGTGATGTTCAGGGTGTAGCCATAGAGATGTACAGTAGAGGTAGCATTCACACCCAGGGTGTCTTGCCTGGAAGGGTGAAAACATAAAATCACACCATTATAATAAATAGCACATAGTACATGGGTGGCTTATTAAAGATTTTATATTGGGACTCGAGTCTCATTTTAGGTTTCTAGACTGGTGTATTCAAATGTGTTCTACAAATGAGGGAAAAAGCGGAAAAGGATAATTAAAGGGGGTTATCCCAGCTACTGAGGGAAGTCCACCTCTGAATGCTGGGAGAAGGTGAACCAGAAGATTAGACTGCAGGCAGACAGGAAAATGTAATGTACATAGAAAACCTTAAAGGGGCTGTGCAATAATGGGAGTACTTACTTACCTGCGCTGGCTTCTTCTCCTGCTGGCCTGCGATGCTCCACTGTGCTCCGTCACTGAAAATGTCTGGCTTGAAACTGCTTGCAAATCACTGTCCACAATGTGGTAATGTGTACTGTATAAGTGCTGGAAGGTGTGTATATCCCACCCAGATACCTCAGCTGGGTGAGATAAATAAAATCCAGAATTCTGCTGGGGTTTTAGCAAAGCTTAGTTTGGTTTTTTGGTTTTGAGGTGTGCTTGTTCCGGGCTGCCTTTTCGCTGGCCTTTTTTGGGGCTTTTCGGATCTCCGAATTGTTGGCTCGCAGCAAAACTTGTGGGGGGGGGGGCTTGCTGCGGGAGGACGTGTGTTTGAGTGCGGATGGTTTGTGTTGTTTGATACGCCGGTCTAAGACTGATCAACTGGGTAAGGGTGTTCGTGTGTGGTTACGTCCATTGGTGGGGTCGGTGCTTTGCCCGGTGCGTTGTTTGGAGGATTTTTTGCGGTTGCGGCCTGATATCATTGGATCTTTATTCGTTCATCAGGATGGGTCTGTGCTGTCGAGATTTCAGTTTGTTGCAGTGTTTCTTAAGTGCTTGGCGGCTGTGGGTTTACCAGCTCTGGATTACGCGGCCCATTCGTTTCGCATCGGTGCTGCGACTGAAGCGGCCCGGTGGAGTTTGGGGGAGGATGTTATAAAGCGAATAGGTCGCTGGGAGTAGTCTTGCTTCCGGTCCTATATTCGTCCTCATCTTGTGTAAGTTGGTGTTGTGGCATTGTGTTCTTCAGGAGGTCTGTTAATGTGGTTTTGTTCAGTTTTTTCTTATAGGGTCCGACGGTTGTCTGGCTTGGATATACGGTCATTCGTACGTGTATTGGGAGGCTTGTCGGGCAGATGTGCGGCGGAATGGAAGACAGTTGGGTTTTGATCCGGACGTGTTGCAGGTTAGGTGGATTGGCTTGCGGGGTCTTATGTGGGGGCGGGTCTTGCCCAAGTTGCAGGCTAATGTGGCGTTGGACAGATCGCCGGACATATTGGTGTTGCATGTTAGGTGTTCGGAGTTCTCGGGATGCAATTCGTGATATTAAATTGGACCTGTTGCAGTTATTGTCCGATTTTCCTGGTTTGTGGCTTGTGTGGTCCGATGTGGTTGCCAGACGGACTTGGCGGTTTGCGAGATCTGTGGATAGGGTCCATAAGGCCCGTGCTAATCTGAACAAGGAGGTGGGATGTTTTGTGAAGCGTCTGGAAGGTTTTGTGGTGCATCATCGAGATCTGGAGGCGGCATCGCCTCAATTCCTACGGTCTGATGGTGTTCACCTCAATAATGTGGGATCTGATTATGGGCGTTAGGTGTTCAGGAGGGTTTGGAGACAGCCCTGAGGGTTTGGCGAGACGCCCATAGGTGAGGTGTCACCTCTGGTCATCTGTGGCAGGCAGGGGGAAGGATCCTGGAAGGAAATTCAAGGGTGAAAATGGTGCACTGCATGTGAAAATGTGCAACTCATGTGTTTTCGAAGCTGTACGCTGGGTGCCCCTGTTTGGGAAACTGGGCCTACAGGGGTATTTACTGGTATTAAGAAATATTGGTGCCCTTGGGTCGGTGAGTGCGGGCAGGGGTAAGGTGGCGATACCAGGGAAAGTGATGAGTAAGAGTACAGCTTGATTAGTTGCCTTCCGGGGTCCTTCTACAATGCAAGGGGTTGCAGTGTCGGGTTGGTTGGCCGTGGTCATGTTATGTTGGGTATATATATATATATGTTATATATATGTTATTATGGAAATGCCTAATTGTTTGATTAAAGAAACATGTGAACATGTTAGGTTAATAAAGTTATGCTACGGCCCGTTTTACCACAGAAGGTCTCCGTGTCATTTGTGGGTATTGGGATAAGGGATAGGTTTAGGGACGGTTAGCCTGTAATAGTTCTTCCATCCCTTTAAGTCAACAGATGACTCGAACAGTTCGACTCCTATGTACAAACACACAAAGAATAATGAAACTGGTGCACAATGAAACTTCTACTGAGTGACAGTGAAAATGAAATCTATTCTATTTAGTATAATATGTGAGTTGATGGGAAATTTACTGCTGGCTGTGCATCCACTCATTAGAAGTGTCAGAAAAAAAAACTAATACATTTCTGAGAAGTAAGGAGAGTTACCAAAAAATCAAAAGCAAGTTTTGTTTTGTTTTTTTACACCATAAGTACCTAAATGTTTGATTGTTTAACTCCTTGAGTACCCAAATATTTTTTTGGGTTCATGCTTTGCCATTCCATTTTTATTTTCAATTTTACTGTGATGTAACAAGTTTATTTTAACCCCTTCAGGACCATGCCAGTTTGTACCTTAAGGACCAGGCCGTTTTTGGGAAATTTATTTATTTTTATTTCACTTTATATGGTAATAACTTTGGAATGCTTTTACTTATCCAAGCCATTGAACGTCATGATATTTTTTGTTTTTATTTTAAAGAAAAATCCCAAATTTACAAAAAAAATTGGAAAATTTGCCACTTTCCAAATTTCAATATCTCTGCTATTAAAAAAAATGGTGATACCTTATATAATAGTTATTGCTTTGCATTTCGTATATGCCTACTTTATGTTTGGATCATTTTGTGAATGCCATTTTATTTTTTGGGGAACTTTAGAAGGCTTAGAAGTTTAGAAGCAAATCTTGAAATTTTTCTGAAAATTTCCAAAACCTACTTTTTAAGGACCAGTTCAGGTCTGAAGTCACTTTGTGGGGCTTAAATAATAGAAACCACCCATAAATGGCTTCATTTTAGAAACTTCACCCCTCAAGGTATTGAAAACTGATTTTACAAACTTTGTTAACCCTTTAGGTGTTCCACAAGAATTAAAGGGGCTTTCTCATCTCAGACAATGGGGGCATATCGCTAGGATATGCCCTCATTGTCTTATAGGTGCAGGTCCCACCACTGGGACCCGCATCTATATCGAGAACAGAGACCCGAAAGTGAAGGAGAGCGCACTGCGCATGCGCAGCCACCCTCCATTCAATTCTATGGGGCCGCCAAAAATAGCTGAGCGCTGGATTGGTTATTGACGTCTGCCCCATAGAAATGAATGGGAGCATGGGCCAGCATGCGCGGCATGCTCCCATTCACTTCTATGGGAGAGGCGTGGTTTAGCAATGGTGGTGGATGGACCCCGGGAAATCTGGGGCCCTCCAGCCACATCGCTCCCCGCTCTGTTCTTGATATAGGTGCGGGTCCCAGTGGTGGGACCCGCACCTATCAGACAATGGGGGCATATCCTAGCAATATGCCCCCATTGTCTAAGATAGGAATACACCTTTAAAGGAAAATGTAGATGAAATTTCAGTATGTCACTGTTTGGCAGATTTTAAATTTTTATCCATTTTTCCCAGTAACAAAGCAAGGGTTAACAGCCAAACAAAACTCAATATTCATTACACTGATTCTGTAGTTTACAGAAACACCCCATTTGTGATCGTAAACTGCTGTATGGGCGCACAGCAGGGCGCAGAAGGAAATGAACGCCATATTGTTTTTAGAGGGCAGATTTCACTGGGATAATTTTAAGTTGCCATGTCACATTTGAAGACCCCCTGATGCACCCATAGAGTAGAAACTCCAAAAAAGACCCTATTTTGAAAACAATGGGATAAGGTGGCAGGATAGGGTGGCAGTATTGTTGGTACTAGTTTAGGGTACATATGATTTTTGGTTGCTCTATATTACACTTTTTGTGAGGCAAGGTAATAAAAAAATAGCTGTTTTGGCACAGTTTTTATTTTTTGTCATTTACAATGTTCATCTGACAGGTTAGATCATGTGCTATTTTTATAGAGCAGGTTGTTACGGATGTGACAATAACAAATATGACTTTTGGTTGTTTGTTTCAGTATTACATAATAAATCATTTTTTAATAAAATTATTTTTTAGTGTCTCCATATTCTGAAAGAAATAGTTTTTTTTATTATTCTTATGTAGGGGCTAATTTTTTTCCGGATGAGATGAAGGTATGATTGGTACTATTTTGCGGTGCGTATGACTTTTTGATCGCTTAGAATTTCATTTTTTGTGATGTAAGGTGACAAAAAATTGCTTTTCTGACACTGTTTTTTTTTTTTTTTTTAAATTTCAAAATCTTTATTGAAGATTAATTCCGGCAGTACAAGCATTCCCACATCCGTGGACAATAGCGGACAATATACAGCCGTATACAGTATCTTTGTACTACTTAATTTCCGAACAAAAGAAGGTAAACAACATAACATTGTAGATAACCTTTCCAGTTATAAAGCAAAAGTTAAGTATGACCAGTATAAAGTGCGGATGAGGGAGAATACAACCTAAAACCATCAGTGCACCCCGTTAAAATGTCTAAAAACCATCCAGGGTTTCCAGAGGGTAGTGAATTTGTCATGAGAACGGTTTTCCCAAGCGGACAGTTCTTCAAATCTGTAAATGGCATCTACCTTGTTCACCCAGAAATCAAAAGGAGGGAGGTCCGATGATAACCAAAATCTAGGTACCAAAAGGCGCGCTGCTGACAATAGTTTCTTAAACAGGGGAGTGACCCCAGTGGACATGTGGGGGGAGGGGAGGCCTAAGAGAGCAAGTTGAGGAGATGGGGCAATCTTGGATTTGCAAATTGTATTGCTTTGTTTAAAGATTTCAGACCACCAATTATTCAAAGGTGGACAGGACCACCAAATATGAAGGAATTTGCCGCCCTCCTCACCACATCTCCAGCATGCGTCAGAACCAGTACTGGTATATCTACATGTGATATCGGGTGTTTTATACCACCTGGTTAGTACCTTGTAGCCATTTTCTTGTATCCGAACACATCTAGAGGAGCTATGAGGCTCTCTAAATAGTTTCAGTTGGTCCTCGTCAGAGAACATGTTACCCAGGTCTTTTTCCCATGCACCAATGAATGCTAGTTTAGGAGGGCATATAGGTTTGCATAATTTCCCGTACAGTTGTGAAATTAGTTTCTTAGGGGGATGTCTAGAATTGATAAGACTTTCAAACCAGGTGAGTGGTCTTAAAAGTGCATGGTAGGGGACAAACTTTGTTAAGCAGGTTCGTATAAATGAAAAGAGAGAAGGGAATATTTTGGATTCGGGGAAGATGGAGGCAAATTTATCTTTATGGATCATCTTACCATCCTCCGTATAAAGAGAAAGAGCCAATATTTCAGAGTTACGCATATATGGAGGGAGACTTTGTTTCAGCTCTAGTGGAGCGAGGTCTATTATGTCTTTTACTTGAGTAAGTGGGGAGGGGAGTGGGATTCCATTGGCAGATCTCTGGAATTTGTCCCATGCCTCCAGGGTGGCAGTTATAACTGGGCCAGCATTCTTAAATTTAACCCGGTTTTGTTGAGGGTGAATTAGTAAAGTTCTGAACGATATGTTAGCTAGGGCAGATTCCATATTAGGGCAGGACTTGTATGTAGGGTTCCTGAACCAGTCAACAACCCTGGTTAATAAGGTAGCTAAATTATAGAGGGAGGGATTTGGGAGGTTGATGCCGCCAAAGGTTTTAGGGTTCTGCAGAACAGAAAATCGTATACGAGCTTTCTTACGACACCATATGAAAGATCGAATGTCCTTATCAAGGGCCTGGAAGAAGGATCTAGGAATGGGGAGGGGGAGGACTTGTTGTAAGTAATTAAGTTTAGGAAGTACTAAAGAGGTGAATATATGTTTACGGCCAAACCAGGATAAAGTCTGAAGGTGAAGGTTATTTAATTGGTCTTTCATGTTTTGTAAGAGTGGGATGAAATTTAGTTGATATAATTTGGAAATATCTGTACTAATTGTAATTCCTAAGTATGTTATGAAAGGGGTGTCCCAGTTGAATGGGGATCGTGCTGCTAAGTCTGATTTAGTGCGAATATCTAGGCCTATGCATAAAACATGAGACTTTTTCATGTTAATTTTGAGGTTAGACAGGGGGCTAATGTTTTCAAAAGTTTTATATATTAATGGGAGGGATGTCTTCGGGTTAGAGGTGATGAGAAGGAGGTCGTCCGCAAATGCTGCGACTTTATGTTCATGGCTACCAAGTTTAATACCTTTAATTTTATCATTTTGGCGAAAGGATTGTAGGAGTGGTTCCATAGACAGTACAAAAACCAAGGGGGAAAGTGGGCAGCCTTGTCGCGTACCATTTCTAATGGGGAATGAAGGGGAGGTAGTTTCATTCACCAGCACCGACGCCGAGGCATTGGAATACATGGAGAAGACTGCATCAATAAAAGGTATGGGTATTCCAAACTTAATCAAAGTAAGCCGTAAAAAGTTCCAGCTAATCCTGTCAAATGCTTTTTCGGCGTCGGTGCTGAGGAAAACTAAGGGATGAGAGAGCTTAGTGGCATGATGGATGGCATTAATAATTCTAACCGAGTTGTCCTTACCCTCTCTACCTATCACAAAACCCGTTTGATCACCATGTATCAAAGATGGGAGAATGGGAGAGAGACGGTTCGCCAGCATCTTGGCTAGAAGTTTTAGATCAAGATTCAATAAGGAAATGGGTCTATAGTTTGCACAGTGTGCTGGATCTTTGCCTTCTTTAGGGATAATGGTTATCAGGGCTCTCGTCATATCTGTAGTGAGTGGGACGCCTTTGAGTGATTGGTTACAAACGTTAAGAAGGAAAGGAGAGATAGAGTCTGCGAATGTGGTATAGTATAGGGCTGATAAACCATCAGGGCCTGGGGCTTTATTTTTTGGGAGCTGTTTGATAACTTTTTTCAGTTCATCTATAGAAAAGGGAGATTCTAAAATTTTAGTGTCAGAGATAGTAAGTTTGGGAAGGGAGACCGAATCTAGGAAGCTGTTGATGGCTTCTATAGTGGAAGGGGCATTAGTTGAGAGCGTGGGCTGGGGTAAGTTATAAAGAGCTTGGTAAAAGGCTTGAAATTGAGAGGCTATTTCTTTGGATGTTGAAACCGAACCGCCCATATCATTATGAATCTTGCATATATAATTGTGATTCCTCCTCTTTTTAATCCTATTCATAATAAACTTGGACGCTTTGTCCCCATGGGCAAAGTATTTAAATTGGGAGTTAAGAAAGTATTTAGCCGATATAGAGTTTAAGATATTTCTAAGTTCTGAGCGAAGTGAGTTGAGTTTAGGGAGGTATTGGTCAGAGAGGGATTTTTTGTGAATCGCTTCCATTCTCCCAATCTCCGATAGAAGACCGTCAATCCGGGCTTGTCTTAATTTTTTAAGATGTGCACCAAGGCTGATAAGTTGGCCCCTTATATATGCCTTGTGGGTGTCCCATAGGACGTGGTGTGAGGTTTCTGGGAGGGCGTTTAGGGAAAAGAAGTCGTCTAAGGATTTTTTAATTCTGTCTCTATTCTCTTTAGATGAAATCAATTGTTCATTGAATCTCCAATTCGTTGTTCTGGGAGCTAGACGGGGGGTAGAGATAGTGATAAAGATTGGAGAGTGATCGGATAAGTGAATAGAGTCTATATGGGCTTTGGAGCAAAACTGGAGATGAGTTTTAGAAATGAAAAGGTAATCCAATCTATGGTATGAGCCATGCACATTTGAAAAAAAGGTGAAGTCCCTCTCTGTGGGATTAAATGATCTCCAGGCATCTACTAGGTTTAAGCTATGCAATTTGTTGCAAAGAGAGCTGAGCTTTTTCTGTGAGAGGACAGATTTCTTGGTTGAGGAGTCTAAAGCGGGGTTCAGAGCAACATTAAAGTCTCCTCCCATGATAACCGTGCCTTCTTGGAAAGATTCTATTATTGGGCAAATAACATCGAACCAAGAGGTCTGGTTAACATTGGGGGCGTATACGTTTATCAAAGTATAGAGCTGGTTGGCTATAGTACCTTTTAGCATTAAATACCTTCCCTCTGCGTCCTGAATATGCGAAACATACTGGAAAACTGTGTTTTTGCTGAAACAGATACTAACTCCCCTAGATGCGGAGGAGCCCGAGCCACAGTGGAACCACACAGGAAAGCTGGAATGAGAAAGGTCTGGATAGCGATTAAACTTAAAATGTGTTTCTTGTAAAAATAACACGGAGGTATTCTTTTTTTTCAGAAGCGAAAAAATTTGACACCTTTTAGAGGGGGCATTGAAGCCTTTAACATTATATGAAGTTATTGTGAGATCAGCCATGATTTCTTAGACCGTTGGGTGGACCACTGCGACTCTGGCTTCTCCCATAGGAAGAGCTGTTACGAAGTAATGTGATTATTGGTATATACTGTGGTATCAGGAAAAAAATACGGTGACTGGGTTGAAGTGAGGTTAGGTTATAGTATGGAAGGTATCTACTAAACAAGAACAAATAGTAACACCAAAAACAGAAACTTAGGCTCCAGAATAAACTGAAGCAAGATAGTGTTTGCGCTGTTGCGCAATTAAAACGTTGGTGGATTAAAGGGGGAATTTCAAATACAGTCATGTGAAAAAATTAGGACACCCTTTGAAAGCATGTGGTTTTTTGTAACATTTTTAATAAAAGGTTATTTCATCTCCGTTTCAACAATACAGAGAGATTAAAGTAATCCGACTAAACAAAGAAAACTGAAGAAAAGTATTTTCAAGATCTTCTGTAAATGTCATTCTACAAAAATGCCTATTCTAACTGAGGAAAAAGATAGGACACCCTTGCCCCTAATAGCGAGTGTTACCTCCTTTGGCTGAAATAACTGCAGTGAGACGGTTCTTGTAGCCATCTACCAGTCTTCGACATCGGTCTGAGGAAATTTTACCCCACTCCTCAATGCAGAACTTTTTCAGCTGTGAGATGTTTGAGGGGTTTCTTGCACGTACAGCCCTTTTCAAGTCACCCCACAGCATCTCAATGGGATTCAAATCTGGACTTTGACTTGGCCATTCCAGGACTCTCCATTTCTTCTTTTTCAGCCAATCTTTGGTTGATTTACTAGTATGTTTTGGGTCATTGTCATGTTGCATGGTCCAGTTCCGCTTCAGCTTTAATTTTCTAACTGATGGTCTCACATGTTCTTCAAGCACCTTCTGATACACAGTAGAATTCATCGTGGATTCTATGATGGTGAGCTGACCAGGTCCTGCTGCAGCAAAGCAGCCCCAAACCATGACACTTCCACCTCCATGCTTCACAGTTGGTATGAGGTTCTTTTCTTGGAATGCTGTGTTTGGTTTACGCCAAACATGTCCTCTGCTGTTGTGTCCAAATAATTCAATTTTGGACTCATCTGTCCAAAGAACATTATTCCAGAAGTCCTGGTCTTTGTCAACTTTATCTCTGGCAAATGTCAGTCTGGCCTCGATGTTTCTCTTGGAAAGCAAAGGTTTCCTCCTTGCACACCTCCCATGCAAGTTAAACTTGTACAGTCTCTTTCTGATTGTAGAGGCATGTACTTCTACATCAACAGTAGCCAGAGCCTGCTGTAGTTCTCGAGATGACACTTTAGGGTTTTTGGAGACCTCTTTTAGCATCTTGCGGTCTGCTCTTGGGGTGAACTTGCTGGGGCGACCAGTCCTGGGCATGTTGGCAGTTGTTTTGAAAGCCCTCCACTTGTAGACTATCTTCCGGACAGTGGAATGGCTGATTTCAAAATCTTTTGAGATCTTTTTAAATCCCTTCCCAGACTCATAGGCTGCTACAATCTTTTTTCTGAAGTCCTCTGACAGCTCTTTTGCTCTCACCATGGTGCTCACTCTCACTTCAACAGTCAGGAGCACACCAAACTAAATGTCTGTGGTTTAAATAGGGCAAGCCTCATTCAACATGCAGAGTAACGATCTACTAATTATGTGCACCTGGTGTGATATACCTGTGTGAGATCTGAGCCAATTTAAGAGGGAATACATGTGAGGGTGTCCTATCTTTTTCCTCAGTTAGAATAGGCATTTTTGTAGAATGACATTTACAGAAGATCTTGAAAAGACTTTTCTTCAGTTTTCTTTGTTTAGTTGGATTACTTTAATCTCTCTGTATTGTTGAAACGGAGATGAAATAACCTTTTATTAAAAATGTTACAAAAAACCACATGCTTTCAAAGGGTGTCCTAATTTTTTCACATGACTGTATGTGAAAGATATCACCCTATATAAAAGCGTAGATCCAAATCCATGCAGGACAGGTATAGATGTTGGAGAAGAGGAGGAAATGAAAGGGTTAAGTGGTAAGTGTAGATACGAGAATGGGAGATTGTAGAAGGCATGGGTGAAGCAGGGGTTAAAGTTTAGAGAGAGGGAGTGTAATGGGCAAGAAAAGTAAGGCAGTCCCGCTCACTCTCCCAACGGAAGTCTTCTTGGTGTGGACTGCGAGACATCCCTCCTGGACTAAGCAGATCTTGGGGTGCGTTGTTTTTCCCATGGAGCCAGAATAGGCAAAACTGGTAAAGAGGATAAGTCCTGGATTATGTCCCAGTTTTGGATATTCAAAGGTTCAATGTTGATGTGATCATAAACTGGATTGAGATCGGTGAATGTAGATATATTCATCCTGCGACCTTCGTGGTAGAAAGACAGGCCAAAAGGAAATGTCCATCTATATGAGATGTTATGTGATCTAAGCCAGTCTGTTAGTGGCTTCAAAGATCTCCTCTTCTTTAATGTGGATTGGGAGAGGTCTTGAAAAACAGTAATGTTGCATCCATCCCAAGAGATCTCCCCTGCAGAGCGAGCTTTAATCATGATGGCTTCTTTAACTTGGAAGCTCAGGAACCTACAAATGATGTCCCTTGGTGGGTCTGAAGAGGCCGGCTTGGGTCTTAAAGCCCTATGCGCTCTTTCTATCAACACCTC
Organism: Bufo gargarizans; assembly: GCF_014858855.1. Taxonomy (NCBI): domain Eukaryota; kingdom Metazoa; phylum Chordata; class Amphibia; order Anura; family Bufonidae; genus Bufo; species Bufo gargarizans. The sequence goes on along the minus strand of NC_058084.1, from coordinate 491,387,109 downwards.
GTGAGCTGAGTCGGGGCCCAAGATAGAGAGGCAGATTTGAGTAATGACATGGGGAATGTCACTAGAGACAGTTGAATCAGGCACCCCCCGAAAGCGCAAATTATTGCGTCTGCCGCGATTCTCTTGATCTTCAAGAGCGCAATATATGGCATTCAGGTTGCTTTGTATGGAGACTAGGTTACTAGCTACTCCAATTTGGTGACTCACCAGGGCCGCTTGAGAATCCTCCAGCGTCTCCACCCTCCTGCCGATTTGTCTCATGTCCTGTTTAATCTCTGCAAGGTCTGTGCTCAGAGGCTCCAGCGCTGCCGTTAGCGAGGATGTGAGGACGTCTTTGAGGTACGATCTAGAGATAGGTAAGCTGTCTATCTCTGCCTCCGTTTCCTGGGACGAACCGGACTGTTCTTTCTGTGGGCGGCCTGCAGTGCGTGGTGAGGCTGGCGCCATCTTGCTTTCCCGCGCCACATAAGCAGAAGCCGCTTTTTTTATAAATTTGTCCATATCTCCTTTGCAGACAGGAGTTTTTTGTTGATCAGCAGTGTCACTAGGTTTGGGTCCTCCGATTTTGACCATGGTTGGATCTCCAGGCTATAAATCCAGGCTGTTTAGGGCGATTAGTGTACGGAGCTATACACTCATGCAGCCATCTCCTGCCGGCGCTAGCTCCGCCCCCTCTGACACTGTTTTTAATTAAAATTTTTTAACTGTGTTCACCTGAGGGGTTAGATCATGTGATATTTTAATAGACCTGGTTATTATGGACACGGCGATACTTAATATGTCTACTTTTTAGTATTTTTTCTGTTTTAACACAATAAAAGCATTTTTGAAGCAAAAAATCATGTTTTAGTATCTCCTTATTCTGAGATGAGAGCCATAGTTTTTTTTTTACTTTTTGCCCAATTGTTTTATGTAGGGGCTCATTTTTTGCGGAATAAGGTGACGGTTTGATTGGTACTAATTTGGGGGGCATACGCCTTTTAGATCGCTTGGTGTTGTAAGGTGACAAAAAAATGATTGTTTTAGCACAGTTTTTATTTTTTCTATGGCGTTCAGGCGAGGGGGTGTATCATATAATATTTTTATAGAGCCAGTCCTTACAGATGCGGCAATACCCAATATGCCAGTTTTTTTTTAGGGAATTTTTTTTATTTTTTTTTACTTGAAACTTTATTTTTTTATTATGGAAAACACTTTTTTTTACTTTTGTTTTTACTATTTATTTTTGTCTCACTCTGGGACTTGAACTGGGGCCTGATCTCCTCTGCAATGCATTACAATACAACCTGTATTGTAATGCATTGGCTGTCAGCTTTTATGCTGACAGCTTGCCTAAGGGCTGGACCTCACAGGCTTTCATTGAAGGCAAGCCCCGATGCCTATGGAAGGCATCGGGCTGCCTTCTCTGCCATCGTGTCCCTGTCACTGCAGCGCGGGGGACCCGATGGAGGTGCGGAGCGTACCTGTACCCTCCGCAAAACCCTCTGCATGCCGCGGTCAGCTTTGAATAAAGTTATCTCTTTAGAATGACCCATTCTTTTATAAGTGTTTGTAAAGGCAGACTGCATGGCTAGGGCCTGGATTTTATACACCTGTGGTAATGGGACTGATGTGCGTACCAATATTTTGATCCATATACTGTATAAATTAGGATATCATTTTGGATAAGCAGGCAGTTGCTGAAGCACACCATACAATAGAGTTTTTGTAATATTTACATAAGGGCATGCCTCTTTATGGGTGCAGTCAGCTTTTTACCATGATATAGAAAGGGTTAAACGAGATTTCTCTCATCTGAACCATTATTACTGTGATATGTCTACAGGGAGTGCAGAATTATAGGGCAAGTTGTATTTTTGAGGATTAATTTTATTATTGAACAACAACCATGTTCTCAATGAACCCAAAAAACTCATTAATATCAAAGCTGAATATTTTTGGAAGTAGTTTTTAGTTTGTTTTTAGTTTTAGCTATTTTAGGGGGATATCTGTGTGTGCAGGTGTCTATTACTGTGCATAATTATTAGGCAACTTAACAAAAAACAAATATATACCCATTTCAATTATTTATTTTTACCAGTGAAACCAATATAACATCTCAACATTCACAAATATACATTTCTGACATTCAAAAACAAAACAAAAACAAATCAGTGACCAATATAGCCACCTTTCTTTGCAAGGACACTCAAAAGCCTGCCATCCATGGATTCTGTCAGTGTTTTGATCTGTTCACCATCAACATTGTGTGCAGCAGCAACCACAGCCTCCCAGACACTGTTCAGAGAGGTGTACTGTTTTCCCTCCTTGTAAATCTCACATTTGATGATGGACCACAGGTTCTCAATGGGGTTCAGATCAGGTGAACACGGAGGCCATGTCATTAGATTTTCTTCTTTTATACCATTTCTTGACAGCCACGCTGTGGAGTACTTGGACGCGTGTGATGGAGCATTGTCCTGCATGAAAATCATGTTTTTCTTGAAGGATGCAGACTTCTTCCTGTACCACTGCTTGAAGAAGGTGTATTCCAGAAACTGGCAGTAGGACTGGGAGTTGAGCTTGACTCCATCCTCAACCCGAAAAGGCCCCACAAGCTCATCTTTGATGATACCAGCCCAAACCAGTACTCCACCTCCACCTTGCTGGCGTCTGAGTCGGACTGGAGCTCTCTGCCCTTTACCAATCCAGCCACGGGCCCATCCATCTGGCCCATCAAGACTCATTCTCATTTCATCATTCCATAAAACCTTAGAAAAATCAGTCTTGAGATATTTCTTGGCCCAGTCTTGACATTTCAGCTTGTGTGTCTTGTTCAGTGGTGGTCGTCTTTCAGCCTTTCTTACCTTGGCCATGTCTCTGAGTATTGCACACCTTGTGCTTTTGGGCACTCCAGTGATGTTGCAGCTCTGAAATATGGCCAAACTGGTGGCAAGTGGCATCTTGGCAGCTGCACGCTTGACTTTTCTCAGTTCATGGGCAGTTATTTTGCGCCTTGGTTTTTCCACACGCTTCTTGCGACCCTGTTGACTATTTTGAATGAAACGCTTGATTGTTCGATGATCACGCTTCAGAAGCTTTGCAATTTTAAGAGTGCTGCATCCCTCTGCAAGATATCTCACTATTTTTGACTTTTCTGAGCCTGTCAAGTCCTTCTTTTGACCCATTTTGCCAAAGGAAAGGAAGTTGTCTAATAATTATGCACACCTGATATAGGGTGTTGATGTCATTAGACCACACCCCTTCTCATTACAGAGATGCACATCACCTAATATGCTTAATTGGTAGTAGGCTTTCGAGCCTATACAGCTTGGAGTAAGACAACATGCATAAAGAGGATGATGTGGTCAAAATACTTGCCTAATAATTCTGCACTCCCTGTATAACTGTCTTTTTTCCAGATACAGTGCCACTCTTGTTTATGGACTGTGTTTGGTATTGCCGCTCAACCCCATTCTCTGATAATTAAAAAGAGTATTTATGAGTCCAGTGTCATGCAGAAATACTTTCATATAGGATGATACAATCATTCTGATGTGGATTTCGATAGCAAGCGCATCAGCCACATTACTAAGATATGTATTTAAAGTGGCAATTCCACTGCAGCAACTTATCCCCTATCCACAGTACAGAAGATACATTCATGACAACAGGGATCCCTGGATAGAGGATAAGTTGTTTTAATGGGAGGGCACCTGCGGTGTGCTCCCCGGGGCCTCCACCACTACAGAGAACCTAAGAGCCTCTACCAGATCTGCAGGTTCAGATTGCTAACCCTGCTAAACCTGTAGATTTTAGTAAAGTCTGAACGAAGACTCAAATAGGAGTGAGTGGTTTTTGTACTGCAGTCCTCTTAGTCCTAGTGCTGTACATAGCCCGGAGTACATAGATGTACAGCACACTGCTCTGAAAACAGTAATTATGTCTCCCGTTTTAAAGAAGAGATAATTGCATGATTTCCCTATCTTGTGACGTAAAGTCATGATTTTATTAAAGACAAGGAGGCGAGTATTGCTATCTCTTTCTTTACTAAAATCATAGCAGCAAAGAACAAACATTTCAATCAAAATGATAACCATGGTAACCAACCCCTCCCCACTGGGCCAGTATAACAGTCCTGGTCTCTGTCAACTCCTCCTCTTTCTTTGATGATGATATTCTTCTGTAACTCTGTGAGAACAAAAACACTCCAGCCACCGAAACCGAGATATAACTGTAACCGAACAATAACCCTTCAACTGAAGAATGATGCTGGAGACTCAAGCGAAATCAGCAGTTGGAAAATGACATGTTCATCCTATGAAAAAAGAAAACAAGAAAAAAGGTAGAAAAAAGTCCTTGTAACGAATTGAAACAATTCAGCAGTCCATTGTAGAGTACATACAGAAAAATAACAAGTCATTATAACAACCAAAATATATATAGAAACCAACTATAATCAACATCCCAAACTCTAGGGGGGTAGCAATAAGGGAAGGGGCAATACTCGCCTCTGTGTCTTTAATAAAATCATGATTTTACGTCTCAATGATAGGAAAATCATGCAATTTTATTACATGAAACGGAGGCTCCTATTGCGAGTTTAAAGCTGACCTACAACGGAGGAAAAAACATGAACTGTAGGCCGGAAATAAAACTCCCGAAATGTAGATACGCAAGACCAATCTTCCAGTCTCATAATGTCCTCCAAACGCGCCCCTGCCACAGCCATGGAGGTCGCCGAAGCTCCTCTAGCGGAGTGAGCCGTGAAAACCGAAGTATCCACTCCTGCCAAAGACATAATCCACTTTACCCAACGGGCCAGAGTGACCGTGGTGACCGGATGGAAGGGCCGCTGGTATGACAGAAAAAGCTTAGGACAGGCAGGGAGTGAAGCGGGTCTGTACGAACCTCATATTCTCGGAGACAGGCCACTGGGCAGAGAGCAGGAACATCCGGGAAACTAGGATAAGAAACAGACCGAATGTTTGTCTTGGTGTGTCGCGTGATGTTAGACACGACACCCTCTGGAGTGAATGAGCGGGAGTCATAATCCAGAGCGTGGACATCTGAGACTCTCTTGCAAGAGATTAAGCAAAATAGAGAGACCAACTTAGCAGAGAGCTGACGAAGAGAAAGGTCACGAGGAGAACAAGGACAGAACAGAGGAGACATCCCAGGTAGAGGAGAAACGAGGTCTGGGAGGAAGAGAAAGGCGGGAACCCCTGAGAAGACTGCATACTGGTGAGAGGCTGAAATGGCAGAACGGTATAAGTTGATGGTACAGTATGCCTTACCCTCATCGAAAAGTGATGTAAGAAATTAGAGAATCTCAGTTACAGGAGCTGAAACGGGATCCAAGTGCCTAGCCAGGCACCAATCAGCCCAAGATTTCCAGGCTGCCCGATAAAATCGTCTGGTCCCCGGAGCCCATGCCTCGTACAATAGGCGTCTAGTTGACTCCAAAATTCCAGCGACGTCCCAAGGTTCCCCGAAATTCTGCAAGCCAGGAGTTTAAGGGAGTCTTCGAGAACGAGAGGGTGCCCCAGACCTGATGTATCCAATAGGAGGTCCGGGAAGACTGGAAGAAGTAGAGGGCATTGGATCAGGCACTCCAAAAGCTGAGGAAACCACGACTGGGTGGTCCAGAACGGAACTAAGAGTACGAGATCTGCACCCTGACGGCGAACCTGAGCCAAAACTCGGGGAATCATAACAAATGGAGGGAAAGCGTAAGTGAGGTGGCCAGACCAGTCCTGTAGAAACCCATCGAGCGCCTCCGCCTCTGGATCCGGACGCCAGCTGTAAAACCGCGGAAGTTGGGCGTTCAAACGGGACGCGAAGAGGTCTAAATGGAAAGGACTCCAATGAGAAGATATGGATGAGAAAACTGTGCTGTCTAATCTCCAATCGCTGGAGTCCGACAGAAAACACGAGCTCCAGTCCGCGTGAGTATTGTGGAGACCCGGTAGATACTCCGCCGTCACAGTGATCTCCCTGGCCAGGCAAAACGTCCAGAAGTCTCGAGCCAAGTGGGACAGAGTCGCGGAATGTGTGCCTTCCATGGCATTGACGTAACGAACCGCCGAGATGTTGTCCATCCGCAGTCTGATGCAAGCCTTGGCTAAGCCGTTCGTAAAACTGTGAACTGCAAATGAACCCGCTAGCAGCTCCAAGGCGTTGATGTGAACACCAGACTCCTCTTCGGACCAGCGTCCCCCGGTTGTCACACCGTTGCAGTAAGCTCTCCAGCCCAGTAGGCTGGCATCCGACTCGTGAAATCCGGACGAGGACCAAAGATCGCCTTCCCGTTCCACGCCTCCAAGTTGTGGATCTACCATGTCAATTCGTCCCTGTCCAAGGTGATCAAATCCGCATAAGATGCCCCCGACTGAAGGCGGGCAATCTTGAGGCGCTGCATGCCTCGATAGTGCAGCGGAGCTGGAAAGACTGCCTGGATGGACGATGAGAGGAGCCCTATGATGCGGGCTCGGTGTTGTAAGGAAACCTGCGGAAGGGAGAGGGTGTGGAGAAGCTCCTTGCGGATGGCACGAATCTTGGAGGGCGGGAGGCTGAGGGTCTCCGTGGAAGAATCGATAGTGAAGCCCAAGAATTTGATGGATTGGGCAGGAGTAAGAGACGATTTGTCCAGGTTGAGGAGGAATCCCAACCGAGACAACAGATCCATGGACCACTGCAGATGAGTAAGAAGGATGGCAGGGCTCTGGGCCATGATAAGGATATCGTCCAAATAAATAATCGGGCGAATCCCCTGACTGCGGAGACAGGATATGACTGGGCACAGAAGCTTAGTGAAGCACCAAGGGGCTGAAGAGAGCCCGAAGGGCAGACATGTGAACCTCCATACCTCCATGTTCCAGAGAAAACGAAGGAGGTCCCTGGATGACTCGGCAACCGGTACTGTCAGGTATGCATCTTTCAGGTCTAGTTTGACCATCCAATCTCCGTGGAGGAGCATATCTCTGAGGAGGTGAATGCCCTCCATTTTGAAGTGCCGATATTGCACGAAGGCGTTTAGTGCCCGGAGGTTTATCACGGGTCGCATCTGGCCTCCTTTTTTGGCCACTAGGAACATACTGCTTATGATGCCCCCTGATGAAGAGGCAGCCCGCTCTATGGCGCCTTTCTGACACAGTGCTGTCAACTCCTGGTGTAAGAGCAGGCGCTTTGAGGTCGGGAGAACCACTCGATATGGGGGAGGGACCTGGACCTGGGAGCAAACCAGCTCTATGTGAAACCCTTGGACGGTAGAGAGAACCCATGGGTCGGCAGTGATGGTTGACCAGACATGGGAAAAAAGACGGAGCCTGCCCCCCACCCAAGGAACTGAAGAAGACGATGGGATTCGACTTACCGAAAGGGCACCTGGAAGAAGATCCTCTGGCTCCACGTGATTGCCATGAAGAACCGCTGGTGGAAAAGAAGGCGGGCGGCTGTCGGAATTCTTGGTTGGACGGTCAATAAGAGAAGGAGCCTCGACCCGAACCATGGATCTGGTAGGACGATTGGCCGGACAGGCGGCCCCTAGAGCTGCCGGCCCTGTTAGAGACTCGACCCTGAAAGACTCGCCTCATTGATGTCTGGGCCTTATCAAGGGCAGTGAAGGCTCCCACAAGCCGAGACAGATTCTTTATGAAGGAATCTCCAAACAGCAATCCTTAGGCCTCTTTACCTGCTTCCGTTAGGGCTAAATTAGAAAGCTTAGGCTCAATTTTGAAGAGGATCACCTTACACCTCTCGATAGAGAGCGAGTTATTTACGTTGCCCGTGATACACACTGCACGTTGTACCCATCCGCAGAGTTCCTCCGGATCCACCATAGTATTCTGGGTTCTGGCTGACCCAGTTCAAACATCTTAGTCAGTGGGCCCAAAAGGTCCAATAATTTGTCCTGACAGGACTTCAAGGGTTCCAGCCTGATTTTTATAGAAACTGACACATCTTTGGGTCTACTATGGGCGTCTCACAGACCTTGTTGGGAACAATAGGTCTGGGGCACTCAGCCTTAAGCTTGTTACGCGCCTCCTTAGACAGGGGCTGATGAACACGGGCCTCTCGGTATTTGGCTATATGGGAGGATGGGAGCCACTCCGCCGACCTCGGATGATGGAGTGCATCCGGGTCAAACAGTGATTCACCGGCAGGATCCAAAATTGCAGAGGATTCTGAAGGAACCTCCATGGATGTAGCGTGAGGTGTAACTGAGGATAGACCCGGCAGGTTCGCATCCAAAGGATCCTCCTCCTCCATGTCTACAAAGTCCAAAGACTGGAACTGAGCCTCCTCATCAGAAGTGAGTTCGGAATCCGAACCACTCTGATGCTGCGCTCTGGCGCATTTCCATTGCCTCGCCTTCTGCCTGGCGGGCGTAGGCTCTCTTGCGCAAACAGTGTGCGCCATCCTGGGTGGCTAATTCTCCACCAGTCGTATTGTTTCTGGAGGCTGGTAACACATTTACAGATGTTTGAGACCCCATGGTTTGGAAGAGGAAGGGCCAGCCATAAGGGCTTCAGAAATGGAACTAGATATGGCCGAGGACATGGATCCCATAGCCACAGAGTGTTGTATCGCTAAGGACTGCGCATCACCAGACATGGTGCTTGACTCCTGGACATGAGGAATAACATCTCTGACCTCAGGGACAGTGCTACTCCCATGCAGGTTGTCCTTAGACATAATGACTAATGAGCCAGCAAACTATATATTTGCTAAAAAACACCCCCAGGGAAAATAACACACAGACACAGGGGAACAGAGGAGAGGCTTATCTCAGGCCACAAAAGAAAAACGAGGGTCCGGAAGGCAGACAGTGAGATGCAGCAGGGGCAAGGAAGCTCCGGTGCTCTTAGAGGCAAGCACGGCCGGAAATCTCACGCGAGATCTCGCTGAGAGCAGTGCGGAGAGCGCGAAGCTGGCCGCAGCAGGAAGAAGACGGATGAAAATGGCGGCCGAAGTCGCGCGAGATTTCGGCCGCCCTCAGGCGAAAGCAACGCAGACCAGACGGCGCAGGAAAGATAGGAGACAGGGAGGCACAAATGTTAGAGAAAAAGGCGCAAGAGGAGGTGAACAAAAGAGGGAAAAAAACGGCACCAGAATAAACGGCACCAGAAGGGGAGAAAAACGGGGACAACCCCAATAACCTAAGGAATAAAACTATCTAGAGAAATAAGACCCCCAGAGCGAAGGGGATACTCCCCCACACACAGGAGGGTAAATACAATAACGCAATACAATAAATAATACAGTATAAATACTAGTATACAAATCAGTACACCTCTACCCACAGATATAAGGAGAAATACTGGTACTTATCTGTGAGAAGAGCATCAAAGAAAGAGGAGGAGTTGACAGAGACCAGGACTGTTATACTGGCCCAGTGGGGAGGGGTTGGTTACCATGGTTATCATTTTGATTGAAATGTTTGTTCTTTGCTGCTATGATTTTAGTAAAGAAAGAGATAGCAATAGGAGCCTCCATGTCCTGTAATAAAATTACTGTGTCCAGTTGGTGCCAGCACCACACAGCAATGCTGCTTTCCGCTGGTACTTAAAGGCTATAAACACCTTTGGGGGCAATTTTTTTTATTATTGCACTGTACTAGAGCTAAGAATCATTGTTTAAATTGGTCTTAATTAAAAACATGGAATCCTCATTATAGCTCAGTTCTTATCTTACTGATAAGAAAGTGGCTTAAATAAGTGTTTATTATGACCTCTCAGTAATTTAGATTACCAGCACAAAGTGACAGTACCGGTCCCACAGTTAGAAAAACAGTTAACACTTTTTTGACAGAATGGCTTAATATTTTTAATAAAGGCCAATCAAAAATATGAGTTTTAGTAAAAAATGAGTAAAATGCTATCATAAACAAAAATTGCCTCCAAAGGTGTACATAGCCTTTAAGTATCCCAATAGGCCAGACACTCTAGATCTCTGTGCTGCTAGCAAATAAGAAGAGATAGGAAATGAAGAGGTGTGAGAGGGAGTTCAGGGTTGAGGCTGCTGCTTGTTTATGTTAAGTTCAGGCAGCAGATTTTATGGAATTATTATTTTGATGTGTCTCTCTACTCCCCTCAAGAGCGCCAGACACCCACTGTCTCCTCCCTTACCTCCCTCTACCCATTCAGTGGTGTCTTGCACTTGCCCCCACAGAGCCCCTGGCAGGCTGTTTCCCAATGACCCTTTCTGTCCCTTCTGCCCCCCTCCAAGCAGACCTTCCTTCTGTATCCCTTATGTCTCCTCTCACACAGCATGTCCACTTTATGTCTCTCCCTCACCCAGATAGCCCCTGAGAAATAATGTCAGTCCTCTGCACTTCCCCTTTTACCTGTGCCACTTTTAGTTCCCCTTCCTCTACTCCCTCCACAGAGCCCTGTCATGTTGTGCCTCCCCAACTCAATGGGATCCTGAGTGATCTTAGCATTTACATCAGACTATGGATTGACTTATCACAGTTTTTACACCAAAGTTTGACCACAGCATTTATAGTAGACCATGGACTGTCGGTCCACAACCTTTACACTAGTGTCACGGACGGTGTACAGGAAACAAGGCAAAGCAACATGCATAAATGACTCGCTGGATCCAAAAGCTAAGGAACCAAAGGGAGACCCCTGCAGAAGACCTGGCACTTTCCCTGGCTGCTCAGCCTATGCAAAGATCCGAATGGTGGAAGTTTGCATATCCATGTACCTTGACTATATAACCCCTGAGCACCCTACAATAGTGAGGGGACACGACCACCGGCTCCCTACACAAGATACGGAGGGAGTCAGGGTCACCTGGGATCCAGCAAACAGAAAATAACAGATAAATGTTCAACACTTAACTTTGTAGCAGACAGGAGACCAAGATCAGCATGCACACACACTCCAGGAAGAAGTATAAGCCGCCCAGAAAAGCATTCTGGGGAGGAATTTAAAGGGAAGCAATTAGTCCAACACATGACAGCTGAGAGAGGCTAACGAGATGAGGAACTGAATACCACAACAAAGAAACTCAAGGAGGAGGTTCTGAAAGGCCTCTGTCAGAGCTTCTCAGCTGTCTGGTTGTGACAGTACCCCTCCCTCTACGAGTGGACTCTGGACACTCAGAGCCCACCTTCTCAGGATGGGACCTATGGAAAGCCCTGATGAGACGAGAGGCCTTAATGTCCGTCACTGGGACCCACATCCTCTCCTCAGGACCATACCCCTCCCAATGAACAAGGTACTGAAGAGAACCGCGGACAAGACGAGAATCCACAATCCTAGAGACCTGAAATTCAAGATTCCCATCAACCATAATCGGAGGAGGAGGCAAAGGCGAGGGTACAATGGGTTGAACATAAGGTTTCAATAAGGACTTATGAAAAACATTATGGATCTTCCAAGTCTGAGGAAGATCAAGACGGTATGCAACAGGATTGATGACAGACAGGATTTTGTAAGGCCCAATAAACCTAGGACCCAACTTCCAGGAGGGAACCTTTAATTTGATATTCTTGGTAGACAACCACACCAGATCACCAACATTCAGGTCCGGACCAAGCACACGTCTCTTATCTGCCACACGCTTATATCTCTCACTCATGCTCTTTAGATTATCCTGAATCTTTTGCCAAATAGATGACAAAGACGAGGAGAATCTGTCCTCATCAGGTAAACCAGAAGACCCCTCTCCCGAGAAAGTCCCAAACTGCGGATGAAACCCATATGCACCAAAAAATGGTGACTTATCAGAGGACTCCTGACGACGGTTATTTAAAGCAAACTCAGCAAGGGACAAAAAAGAACACCAATCCTCTTGATTCTCCGCCACAAAACAGCGCAGATATGTCTCCAGATTCTGATTGATGCGCTCTGTCTGGCCATTCGACTGCGAGTGGAAAGCAGAAGAGAATGACAACCGAACCCCCAAGCGAGAACAGAAAGCCTTCCAGAATCTGGAAACAAACTGCGTGCCCCTATCAGAGACTATGTCTGAAGGAATACCGTGCAATTTGACAATGTGATCAATAAATGCCTGCGCCAGCGTCTTAGCATTGGGCAAACCAGGAAAAGGGATGAAATGCACCATTTTGCTAAAACGGTCCACCGCCACCAGAATCACAGTCTTCCCCGAGGAACGAGGCAGGTCCGTTATGAAGTCCATGGACAGATGTGTCCAAGGATGGGAAGGAATGGGTAAGGGAAGGAGAGGACCTGATGGCCGTGAATGAGGGACTTTGGCACGAGCGCAAGTCTCGCAGGCTGCCACAAAACCCTCAACCGACTTACGAAGCGCAGGCCACCAGAATCTCCGAGCGATGAGATACAGTGTGGCTCTTACCCCCGGGTGCCCAGCAAGGACCGTATCGTGGTGTTCTTTAAAAATCTTGTGTCTTAAAGCGAGAGGCACAAACAACCTCCCAGGAGGACAAAGATCAGGAGCCTCTGACTGGGCTGCCTGCACCTCTGCCTCCAATTCAGGAAAAAGAGCAGAGACCACCACACCTTCAGCCAAAATGGGACCCGGGTCTTCAAAATTCCCGCCTCCCGGAAAACAACGTGACAGGGCATCTGCCTTCACATTCTTAACTCCAGGGCGGAACGTGACAACAAAATTAAACCTAGAAAAGAACAAAGACCATCTGGCCTGTCTCGGGTTCAGACGCTTGGCTGACTCCAAGTAGGCCAGATTTTTATGGTCAGTAAATACGGTAATAGGGTGTCTGGCTCCCTCTAGCCAATGGCGCCATTCCTCAAAAGCCAACTTGATGGCCAACAATTCCCTATCTCCCACATCATAATTTCTCTCTGCGGAGGAGAGTTTTCTTGAGAAAAAGGCACACGGTCGCCAATTGGCAGGAGAGGAACCCTGAGACAAGACCGCCCCCACACCCACCTCAGAAGCATCAACCTCAACTATGAAGGGTAAAGAAACATCAGGTTGCACCAAGATGGGAGCGGAAGCAAAACTCTCCTTGATATCAGAAAAAGCCTTATGCGCCTCTACTGACCAAGAAGAAAAATCTACCCCCTTTCTGGTCATATCAGTGAGTGGTTTAACAATAGAAGAATAATTCAAAATGAACTTCCTGTAATAATTGGCAAAGCCCAAAAAACGCATCAGCGCCTTCTGATTCTCAGGAAGCTCCCACTCAAGCACAGCACGGACCTTCTCGGGATCCATGCGAAAACCAGAAGCGGAGAGAAGAAACCCCAGAAATTGAATTTCTGGAACCGCAAACACACATTTTTCCAGTTTTGCATATAATTTATTCTCCCGCAGGATGAGCAAGACCTGACGTAAATGTTCCTTATGAGTTTTGAAATCGGGAGAAAAAATCAAAATGTCATCCAAATACACCAATACAAAATGATAAAAAATGCTGTTCACGAAATGCTGAAAAACGGCTGGGGCATTCATCAAACCAAAAGGCATAACCAAATTTTCAAAATGGCCCTCAGGGGTATTGAAGGCCGTCTTCCATTCGTCCCCTTCTCTGACCCTGACCAGGTTGTATGCCCCTCTTAGATCTAATTTGGAAAATACTTTAGCCCTAACAACCTGGTTAAACAGGTCCGGGATCAGAGGAAGCGGATAAGGGTCATGAATTGTGATACTGTTCAGCTCCCTGAAATCCAGACAAGGTCTTAAAGAACCATCTTTTTTCTTAACAAAGAAAAAACCAGCGGCAACAGGTGACTTCGAGGGTCGTATGTGTCCTTTTCTCAGACTCTCAGAGATATAAGCACGCATAGCGACCCTATCAGGTTGGGAAAGATTGTATAAACGAGATTTAGGCAGCTTGGCGTCTGGGATGAGATTAAAAGGGCAATCGTACTCCCTGTGCGGGGGCAAATCCTGAACCCCACTCTCAGAAAAGACATCTGAAAATTCTGAGAGAAAAGATGGTACAGTCTTAGTAGCAACCTCAGAAACAGATGTCATGAGGCAATTCTCTCTGCAAAAGTCACTCCAACCATTTATTTGCCTCGCTTGCCAATCAATGGTGGGGTTATGTTTAGTGAGCCAGGGTAGCCCCAACACTAGAGGGGTAGGCAAACCGCTAAGGACGAAACATGACACATCCTCAACATGAGCATCACTCACAATTAAACGGATATTGTGAACTATGCCCTTTAATGATTTTTGAGAAAGTAAAGCGGAATCAATCGCAAAAAACGGAATATCCTTTCCCAAAGTGCACACCTGGAAACCATGAGCTATTGCAAATTGACTATCAATGAGATTGACCGCTGCTCCACTATCCACAAAAATCTCACAAAAAATGCTCTTGCTCTCTAGCGCCACCCTAGCAGGCAGGACAAAACGGGAACTACAAGCAAACGGAAAACCTTCAATTTCCGCCTCAACCCTGCCAATAGTAACAGACGGAACATTTTTAAAAGATTTTTTCCTCTTTGTTTCTTTATTATTCCCAGAGAACTGCCTGAATCTCCTAGAGGGACAAATATTTGCCAAATGATTAATACCTCCACAACAAAAACAAACCCTCCCATGCGGGCTGAATCTTCTATTGTCAGAAGCAATCAACCCCAGCTGCATGGGCTCCTGCTCAGAAGGGGCTGACAGCGACTGAGACCCCTGCGCACAGAATGGGACCGCTGCACAGTCCTGGGACCGAGTATGACAGGAAGGAGAGATCTCTCCTCTCTCTCTAAGACGCCTGTCAATACGAACGGCCTGAGACATAGCAGAGTCCAAAGAAATAGGCCTTTCATGAAAGGCAAATGCATCTTTCAATCCCTCTGAAAGACCATGGCAAAATTGACTTCGGAGTGCAGCATCATTCCAACCAGTATCAGCTGCCCATCTCCGAAATTCTGAGCAGTATATCTCTGCGGATTGTTTACCCTGGCATAAGAGACGTAGTCTAGACTCCGCCAGAGCAATACGATCCGGATCATCATATATCTGACCCAGGGCTAAAAAGAATTCATCCACTGAACGGAGGGGCCGTGCCCCCTCCGGCAGCGAAAAGGCCCAGGACTGAGCGTTACCCCTGAGCAGCGATATAATGATCCCCACCCTCCGTTCCTCATCACCAGAGGAATGGGGAAGAAGGCGAAAATGGAGTTTGCAAGCCTCTCTAAAACGCTCAAAATTCTCACTACCCCCGGAAAACGTATCCGGGAGCGAGATCTTAGGCTCAGAACAAACTCCATGAACGCCAGCTGAACCGGTCACTTGAAGCTGAGAAAAAGTCCTGCGGAGATCAGCTACCTCCAATGAAAGACCCTGAAGGCGTTCAGCCAAAAGTGAAACCGGATCCATGCTTGAGACGGTTATGGCGGCTTATAATGTCACGGACGGTGTACAGGAAACAAGGCAAAGCAACATGCATAAATGACTCGCTGGATCCAAAAGCTAAGGAACCAAAGGGAGACCCCTGCAGAAGACCTGGCACTTTCCCTGGCTGCTCAGCCTATGCAAAGATCCGAATGGTGGAAGTTTGCATATCCACGTACCTTGACTATATAACCCCTGAGCACCCTACAATAGTGAGGGGACACGACCACCGGCTCCCTACACAAGATACGGAGGGAGTCAGGGTCACCTGGGATCCAGCAAACAGAAAATAACAGATAAATGTTCAACACTTAACTTTGTAGCAGACAGGAGACCAAGATCAGCATGCACACACACTCCAGGAAGAAGTATAAGCCGCCCAGAAAAGCATTCTGGGGAGGAATTTAAAGGGAAGCAATTAGTCCAACACATGACAGCTGAGAGAGGCTAACGAGATGAGGAACTGAATACCACAACAAAGAAACTCAAGTAGGAGGTTCTGAAAGGCCTCTGTCAGAGCTTCTCAGCTGTCTGGTTGTGACAACTAGGCTATGGACTGACTGACTGACAGCAGCATTTACATTAAACTATGGACTGACTGCAATGTTTACACAAGACTATGGACTGACTGAACGCAGCAATTACACGAGACCAGAGGTGGGCAAACTTTTAGACTCTTGGGCCAAAATGGGTTCATATATTGGACCGGGGAACCGAACCAAGAGTAGATGGATGGGGTGTTTGTGTGAATTAATATAAATTAAATTTAAATTTCGTAACATTGAAGGTTTAGTTTAATTCAGGGTAAAAAAGCATAAAAAGAGTTATCTTACAAACCTTTTATGCAATGTATTTCTTTCATAACATAGTATGTATAACTCACATTAAATTTTAGTGGGAACAGTGTTGTTGGTCTCCCTTTTTTGCTAAGGCATCAAAGTCTCCATTGTGCCCCCCCCCCCCATATTTTGGCAGTATATAGGGCCCCCATAGTGCTTCCTCTCTTCTCCATAGTGGCCCCCATAGTGCTCTCCTCTTCTCCATAGTACCAATCCATATTGTGCCAGTATATAGAGCCCCACCCCCTTTCTTGCCACAGTATACTATAAATTAATAAAAACAATAAACACATATACTTACCTTATGCTGCTGTCAGTGATGCGGCCTGTGTCACGCTCTGTATGGCTCAGGCGGTGCGATGACATCACTAGGCCTATAGCTTATCAGAGGAACGGGCAAGGGAGACGCCTCTCCCCTGCTCCTCCACACCATTCATCTGTATCGCTGTCCTGAGGACGGCGATACAGATGAATATGGAGATGAGCGCTCATCTCCACTCCTACTGCCTCCGGACAGAAAGGGCTCTGCTGACGGCGCCCCCCTCTTCTGTCCTCCTTGTCAGGCTGTAGAAAAGGCCATGAGAGGAAGCATGGAATCTGGAAGCTGCAATCCTCAATCGCCATCTGAACTCCACTCCGGCTCCGTCACTTCCCATCGCAGTCACACGAGCAGCTCTGCGGCCAGTTAAAAAGGTCCGCCAGGCCGTAGTTTGCCCATCACTGCACTAGACTATGGACTTTCCGCCTATACTATACTATGGGCTGAGTGACTGCAACGTTTACACTAGACCAGGGATCAGCAACCTTTGGCACTCCAGCTGCTATGAGACTACAACTCCCAGCATGCAAACATGCTTGGTTGTTCTTCTAACTCCCATAGAAGGGAATGAAGCATTCTGGGAGTTGTAGTTTCTGAACAGCTGGAGTGCCGGAGGTTGCTGATCCCTGGACTAGACTATAGACTGATTTACTCTAGACTATGGACTGACTGACTGCAAAGTTTACACTAGACTATGAACTGACTGACCACAGCTTTTACACTAGACCAGGCATGCTCAACCTGTGGCCCTCCAGCTGTTGCAAAACTACTACTTCCATCATTCATTGACAGCCTACAACTATCATCCTACAGAAGGGCATCATGGGAATTGTAGTTTTACAACAGCTGGAGGGCCGCAGGTTGAGCATCCCTGCACTAGACTATGAACTGACTGACCGCAATGTTTTCACTAGACCAGTGGTGGCGAACCTATGGCACGGGTTTCTACTCAGAGCTCTCTCTGTGGGCACCCACACCCTGGAAAAAGTCTATGGAGCACCAATATGCCTTAGATTTTTCCTGCCATTCATCAGCGCAGGGCGCATTATGAACAGCTCAGGCAACACATTGAATGTAGGCAGGCTATTATAGCTAAATGATAAAATGAAATTAGTAATTGGTAATTAAAAAAATAAGAATGTTAAGTGCAGGTGTAAATGTGTATTAGAGGGGAAAAAAAGCTGCAGGACAGGAACCAGAAACCACAAGATGAGCAGAAAAAATTGTGCTCGCAGATTCAGCAAAAGGTGTGAAATGTTGCTTTTGTTCTTACACCCACAACCCTAAACTGTGACTTCTGCCCCCTCCCCCCTCCATGAGCGAGAACAGGTGCATAGACAGACTTCAATTGCCACAAGATGCTTCTGAAAATAGGAAGGAAAACTACAAGATATTCATTATTGTTCCTCTTTATATACTTAAATTTTGTGAAGGCACATTGCATAGCATAAGTGCATAAAGTGTTTCCTTTTTTCTTCTACTCGTAAATATATACTAATTCTGTGGTCATTAGTTGCACAATTCATCATTGTAAACGTCAGAGCTCAGTTTTTCCATTGTGGTGCTGTAGTTTACTTACTTCTCTTCACACTGCCATAGAATTCCTGTAGCTAACACTAGGGGGAGACCACCAAAGATGGATTATTGGATTCTATAAATAAGCCTTGATTTTTTGTAAGATCCAAAGCGTTCACGAGTCGTGAATGCAGGCAGCCATAAGAACTAGTGTTGATCGAGCACCAAAGTGCTCGGGTGCTCGAGTAAAACACATGGTTCGGGAACAGCATGGGAAGGATGTCTGGATGTATCTTGGACTCCCAGTTCGCTGCTGGGAACGATGTTGTCCGAGTAGTACGCCACTTTTACAGACTGACAATAATACGCACAAAACTGAAGCTAAAATCGATTTTAGAGGAAAAATTGTTAGGAAACATTCTTTCCTGTATATAAACTTGTATATAAAGTGCAAGTGCTGCCAAAAATTACAAGGAAGAGGCACTCCGATACAACCTGTATATCACATAAAGGAGGGCCTCATTCACATTGTGGTACAATTGTTCAGTTAGTGGGACTCCTACACTCATAAAGCCTATGCACTAAATGAAAAGGCTGCCAAAAATTACAAGGAACCGGCACTACAATACACCCTTTATTATACATAAAGGAGGGCATCATACACACCCTTGAAAAATTATGATTGGCCTGCTGGTGACCCTCAAAAACATTAGGAGCAAGGGCCTGCTGGTGACCCTCTTAAACATTAGGGGTGAGAGCCTGCTGCTGATCTGACCATTTAAAACATTAGTGGTGAGGGTCTGCTGCTGAGCTGACCATCTAAAGCATTAGGGGTGAGGGCCTGCTGCTCAGCTGAGCATCAAAAAAATTATGGTTGAGGGTCTGCTGGTGAGCTGACTCTCTAAAACATTAGGGGCGAGTGCCTGCTGCTGATCTGACCATGGAAAAAAATATGGTTGAGGGCCTGCTGCTGAACTGACTCTCTAAAATATTAGGGGTGAGTGGCTGCTGCTGATCTGACCATGGAAAAAATTATGGTTGAGGGCCTGCTGCTGAGCTGACCATGGAAAATATTATGGCTGAGGGACTGCTGCTGAGCTGACACTCTAAAACATTAGGCGCGAAGGCAGTCTAATAAGCATGTTGATATGATGGAGGAGGAGGAGGACGAGAAAAGGAAGATTAAACCATATACCCTTTTTTGTGGTGGAAGGGGTGCATGGGAATACAGTGTAAAAGCCACATTTAAAATGCCTTTGTTCAGCCATTTTCCTCTGGTGGAGTACAGCAGTCAGGGGCAATCCAGACCTTGTTCATTTTGATAAGAGTCAACCTGTCAGCATTTTCAGTTGACAGTCGGATGCGCTTATCGGTTATTATGCCCCCAGAAGCACTAAATACCTGCTCTGACAAAACGCTGGCGGCATGGCAGGCCAGCACCTCCAAGGCATAGAGCGCCAGTTTGTTCCACGTGTCCAGCTTGGACACCCAATAGTTGTAAGGCACAGAGGGATCATTGAGGACTCTGACACGATCTGCTACATACTCCTTCACCATCTTCCAAAACTTTTCTCTCCGTGTGACACTAAGCCACGCATCAGGGTGAGGGAGCTGGCGGGGTGTCATGAAACTGTACCAGGCCTTGGAGAATGTTGCTTTGCCTCTGTTGGAACTGAGGTGTGTTCCCCTTGTCTCCCCTCCTCGGTTTCCCAAGGAACTACGTACTCTGCTGCCAGCGTTGTTAGCTGGAAATTTTTGGAGCAATTTTTCCACAAGGACCTTCTGGTATTGCACTATTTTGCTCATCCTCTCCACCACAGGATTGAGAGAAAATAAGTTCTCTTTGTAGCTGGGGTCTAGTAGGGTGAACAACCAGTAATCAGTGTTGGCCAAAATGCGTATAATGAGAGGGTCACGGGAAAGGCAGCATAACATAAAGTTAGCCATGTGTGCCAGAGTCCCAACAGCGAAGACTTTGCTGTCCTCATCAGAAGGATGACTCTCAATCTCCTTATCCTCTTCCTCCTCTTCTACCCATCCATGCTGAACAGATGGAATAAACCTGCTATGGGTACTACCCTCTGTTGTGGAGGCAACCGACTCCTGCTCCTCCTCCTCCTCATCATCCAATTTGCACTGAAAAGACAAACAGAAGACGGTCTGGCTATCACCCTGTGCACTGTCTTCCCCAATTTCCACCTCTTCCACATGCAAAGCGTCATCCTTCATTGTGACCAGCGAGCGTTTCAGTAGACACAGACGTTGGATGGTTCACGCTGATAATAGCGGCATTGCCGCTCACCATCTGTGTTCCTCAAAGTTGCTTAAAACCTCACAGAGGTCAGACATCCATGCTCACTTGTCGCTTGTGAAGAGCGGAAGCTCACTGGAAAGGTGACGACCATGTTACAGCTGGTATTCCACTACTACCCTCTGATGCTCACAAAGCCTGGCCAACATGTGGAACGTGGAGTTCCAGCGTGTGCTCACGTCGCACAACAGTCCGTCAGCTGGCATTCGCAAGCGCTGCTACAGCGTTTCCAGACCGGTGACAGCTGTAGATGACTTTCAGAAATCGGCACACACACGGCGCACCTTCACCAGTAGCTCAGGCAAATTGGGGTAGGTTTTGAGAAATCACTGAACCACTAAGTTGAACACGTGAGCTAGGCATGGTATGTGTGTGAGCTCCAAAGTCCCCACCAAGTACAGCCATTATCAGACACAACCATGCCTGGTTCTAAGTTGAGTGGTGAGAGCCACAGCTAAGTCTGGTCCCTTATACCCTGCCACAGCTCTGCGGCGGTCTGCTGTTTGTCACCTAAACATAGTTTCAGTACTGCCTGTTGCCGCTTCCCCACTGCAGTCCTACACTGCTACCAGCTACTGACTGATGTCTGACTGCTGCTGCAAGATAAGAATTCAGAGGTGGAAGTAGAGGAGGTGGAGGAGGTGAAGGGGGGGTTGCAGCCACTATTGTAGGTGGTGGCGGAAATCCTGATGTAAGTAGGGCCCGCAATCCTTGGCGTCAGTAGCACCTGTGCCATCCCAGGCTACGACTCGCTCCCGGCCTCCACAACATTCACCCAGTGTGCCGTCAGGAAAATGTAGCATCCCTGGCCACAAGAACTAGTCCATGTGTCAGTCGTTAAGTGGACCTTCCCAATAACTGTGTTGGTCAGGGCACGGGTGATGTTACGGGACACATGCTGGTTTAAGGCGGGGATGGCTCAGCGGGAAAAATAGTGGTGGCAGGGGACTGAGTAATGAGGAACCACCACCGCCATAAGGCTGCGGAAAGTCTCAGAGTCCACATGTCTAAATGGCAACATTTCCAGGGCCAGCAATTTGAAAAGGTGCTCATTTAGTGCTATGGCCTGTGAGTGGGTGGCTGGGTATTTGTGCTTTCATTCTAAGGCCTGGGGTATGGACATCTGTATGCTGCGCTGGGACACAGAAGTGTATGTGGTCGCTGATGGTGCTTGCGAAGGTCCAGGTGCAGGGTGGAAGGCATCCAGGCCTGCGTCTTGGACAGGGGATTAGCCAGCACATAACACAGGGGAAGAGGAGGCAGTGGTGTGACCTGCATACACTGATTGGTATCGTGGATGAGGGTGTTTCTTGTGCCTTGGCAGCAGGCACAGTTTCACCGATCCCAGGGCCATGGCCTCTGCGTGCACCATCAGCAGCACGGCCGCTTCCCCGTCCCTTACTGCTTGTCTTCTGCATATTAAATGGTATACATATTTGCAAGTGTGTCACACGTACAGTAGCGCAGGTTTTGTAAGTGTATGCACAAATAAATTAAACTAAATGTCATTGCTATTTATGATGTGCAAATGTTATACAGGAGATGTAGCGTAGGTAATGTCGCTGCTGTCACCAGCGGCTAATAAAAAAATTACAGGGAATGTCACAGCTATTTGGGATGTGCAAACGTTATACAGAAGATGTAGCGTAGATTATGTCGCTGCTGTCACCAGCGGCTAATAAAAAATTACAGGAAATGTCACAGCTATTTGGGATGCGCACATGTTAAACAGGAGATGTAGCACAGATAATGTTGCTGTCCCCAGCTTCGACGGAAAAAGTACACTGGATGTCACAGATATTTTTTGTATACACACACGTTAAACAGGAGATGTAGCACAGATAATGTTGCCGTCTGCAACGTCTATGGAAAAATTACACTAGATGTCACAGATATTTTTTAGGATGCGCACATGTTATACAGGAGATGTAGCACAGGTAATGTCACTGTACACAGCGTCTACGGAAAAAGTACACTGGATGTCACAGATAATTTTAGGATGCGCAAACGTTATGCAGGAAGTGTATCGCAGGTAATGTAACTGTCCGCAGCGTCTACAGAAAAAGTACACTAGATGTCACAGATATTTTTGGGCTGCGCACATGTTACACAGGGGATGTAGCGCAGATAATGTCGCTGTCTGCAGTTGCCAAACAATTGCAAGCTATTTAGTGCAGGTTGCGCTAAAAATATATATTGCTGCCAGACACAACAATAGTTTTTAAAAGGACTTTTGGGTCTCTAACACCAACCCTGCCTAACCAAAAAATTCAATTCAATTCCCTACACTATCGGTCACATCTACAGCACAGCTCTCCCTGACTAAGACTGAGCCGAACCACGTGTCATCGGGTGCTTTATAGCACCCGATGGCGTGTCCTGGCCAGCCAATCACTGTAATGCCAGTAACCAACATGGCTACGGCATTACAGTGAGTAGCAGTACTTACCCGCACGTTTATTGGCTGCGTAGCAGCCAACAAACATGAGGGGAGGAGACTCGAGCATGGCGAGCACACGCAGTATTCGACCGAACACTGTGATGTTCCGAGTAGTGATGACCGCCATGATGATTTTTCTGCCATCTCCCGTCTCTGCAGAGATTGAGAAACAGACATTAGTTTCCCACATTTCCATCATCTTCACATGTTCTGAACACCCTTTCCTGCCACCCCCAATACTATACTGCAGAAACAGTCCCCCTGGAAATACTACTACCACACAGATAGTGCCCCCAATGCTGTGCCTGCTGTGCCCCCAATACTATACTGCAGAAACAGTCCTCCTGGAAATACTGCTACCATACAGATAGTGCCCCAATACTGTGCCCGCTATGCCCCCAATACCATACTGCAGAAACAGTACCCCTGGGAATACTACTACCACACAGATAGTGCCCCCTTAAACAATTATTGGCACACAGTGCTCTAAAAAATAACTGCGCCCAGACACTAATAGTATAAAGATAATGTCCCACAAAAATAATTGTGCTAAGCTGATACTATGCCAGGGTGCCCCCAAAGTAACAGTGCTCCCCAAAATCCCACCAATAGAAATAATTCTCTGCCAGAGCACACTTAGTAGTAATAATGCCCCTTTAGTGCCCTAGTAATCATGTTCCTCATAGCCCCCCAGTAGTAGTAAAGCTCCCCATAATACCCCCTAGTAGTACTAATTCTCCCTATAATATGACAGTAAATGAAATACCCCCGCTTAGTGCCCGCAGTTGAGCTAATGTCTCCTTAATGTATGCCAGTATAAAATACCCCTATATAGTGCCCCAGTAAATGCCCTCATAGTGCTCCTCTCCCCCTTCCCCATAGTGTCCCCCATAACATGCCAGTAAAAAAATGCCCCTTCTTAGTGCCCCAGCAGATGCCCCTATAGTGCTCCTCTCCCCACAATGTGCCAGTAAAAAAATGCCCCTTCTTAGTGCCACCATATGCCCCAATAGTGCTCCACTCCCCCATAGTGCCCCCAAATAATGCCCGATAGTGCTCCTCTCCACTATAGTGCCTCCCATAATGTTCCTGTAAAAAATGCCCCCTTAGTGCCACCAAATGCCATAGTGCCCCCTATAATGTTCCAATACAAAAGGCCCCTTTAGAGCCCCCACTTCCCCATAGTTCCCCCAAATAATGCCCCTATAGTAACACCAGATGCCCCATAGTGCATAAAAAAAGCCACTTTAGAGCCCCAAGATACCCCCATGGTGCCCCCCATTATGTGCCAGTAAGAAATGCCACCATAGTGCCAGCTCCCCCCCATAGTGCCAGCCCCCCCATAGTGCCAGCCCCCCATAGTGTCAGCCCCCCTATAGTGCCAGCTCCCACTATAGTGCAAGCCCCCCATAGTGCCATATCCCCCCAATCGTGCCAGATCCCCGCATAGTGCCAGATCCCCCCATAGTGCCAGCTCCCCCCCATAGTGCCAGCTCCCCCCATAGTGCCAGCCCCCCCATAGTGCTAGCTCCCCATAGTGCTAGCTCCCCCATAGTGCCAGCCCCCTATAGTGCCAGCCCCCCCCATAGTGCCAGATCCCCCATAGTGCCAGATCCCCCATGGTGCCAGCTCCCCCCCATAGTGCCAGATCCCCCCATAGTGCCAGCACCCCCATAGTGCCAGCCCCCCCATAGTGCCAGGCCCCCTATAGTGCCAGCCCCCCTATAGTGCCAGCCCCCCTATAGTGCAAGCCCCCCATAGTGCCAGATCCCCCAATAGTGCCCGCCCCCCCACATAGTGCCAGCTTCCCCCACATAGTGCCAGCTCCCCCCGCAAATAAAAAAAACTAAAAACACTAATACTTACCTCCATCAGCAGCGATGCGGGCCTCTTCCAGCCTGTGTCCTTTCTGTGTGCTGCCCGACTCAGGCGGCGCGATGATAATGACGTCATCGCGCTGCCTGAGCCAGCCTCTGATAGGCTGCAGGCATTAGTGCCTGCGGCCTATCAGAAGAACAGGGGAGGGAGACGCCTCTCCCTCCTCTGCCCCACAGCACACAGCTGCCACCACCGCCGCCGCAATTATATCCAGGGCCACTCCGCCTGTGGTGATCGGCGGTGCGGCCTTAAAGAATAAAAAATAAAAATGATTTTTGTTAAAGATGGGTGGCCCTGCGGACGTTTTTTTAGGGCGGCCTGGGGGGCAATTGTCTGCCTGCCCCCCGGCCCAGCCCGCCCCTGCACGTAAAGGACTGAGGTATTAAAGGGGTTCTGCCATGATTAACCTAAAAAATGAATGTCAGACATAATAATCTCTTTCAACTAGATCCAGAGCTCCCCCCATTTATTGCTCCAATTGCTCTGCTAGATTTATTTTAATATTGTAGCACAGGTGGTGCTTCCATTCTCAGGCTGTGTGTCCTTTCTGCTGCAGCTATCTTCCTGCAAATTTCATAGCTTGTAACAGATTATATGACTATATCTCAAGGAAATTGCAATAGCTTCTTTATTTCCCCTTGCACTGAGTTCCCAGCACTTGCTAACCTCCCCCTGCATACTACATTTTTAACCCCATACCAAAGGGAAAAACAATATGTTTGGCGGAAAACGGTGGCAAGCACCACTTCATTTATTTGTTACACACCCACATTGCCACCAATTAGTGGAGTACACCCCAAATTGTGGCACCTCAACCAGCTCATTTGCCAGTCGGACCTTAAGTCCAAAACCAGTTTCTCCACCCAGTTAATTGCTGGCCAAGCTACCTTATTCAAAACCAAATTTTTGGGTCAGCTATTAGCCACCTGAAGCTACTTGACCCCTATGAGGGACATGTCACCAAGCCGTGTCCTTCCCCAAAGACAGCTTGCACACAGCTCAGAAATGCCTAGCCCCAACATGTGGGTCTGCCAGGCCGCTGAGGAAGGGGTTTCACTTGTGAGTGTAGCTGGCACAAAATCGACCACATCCTCTCCCTGCAACAGGATCTCCACCAGCAGCACTACGACCTGGGCCACGTCCCTTATTTGACGCTCTCCTCATATTTCTCGAATTTAGGATCTTGCCCTAATTGGGTGTTTAATTAATAGTAGAATAAAACGACAGTATGTAAAGGGTGTATCTCACACGGCCTTATTTAGACTAGGCCTCAATTAAAGATTTGTTTACCCAAAATGACTGTATTTCAAATGCCTAAATCAAACCCCTGCATGTAGAGGTTGTATCTCACACGGCCTAAACCACGACAAGTGGGAGGCACATATGCAAGCTGTTGTAATTCCTACACTGTTCACCTGATTTGGATGTAAATACCCTCAAATTAAAGCTGATAGTATGCAGTTAAAGCACATCTTGTTCGTTTCATTTCAAATCCATTGTGGTGGTGTATAGAGCCAAAAATGTTAGAATTGTGTCGATGTCTCAATATTTATGGACCTGACTGTATGTTTGTGTATAAACCTTCTTTCTTCCAGACACTGAGAATGTCCCCTTGTCACAGTCACAGTCCTGGGAATAAATAGATGATGGGAGAGATCTCTGTACTGACCCCTGATATATTTATACATAGTTATTGGATCTCACCTCAGTCGTATTTTTTATAAAGTAAATAACCCTAATTTGGATGATCTTTCAGGTTACTGTAGTGCACAAACTTTTTACCCTGCCTTGAAAAAAACTTTTATCCGTCTGTTAGTTAGGTGGGTGGCGGCGGTCATTTTATGCAAGCTCAGAGCACCAGCACAGGATATGTGCTTTTGTGACATTCAAATGCAAGCTTGAAATATTGCAATAATAATCTGGGTTTAAAAAAAAACACCCATTTTGGGCAATATCCTATACCTGGTGCCTTTGCAGCATTTGTCAGTGTGCAATTTAAGCTAGAAATACAGCAATATTTTTCAGGGTTTTAAAAAACACCCTTTTTGGGCAAAATACTCAATTTACTGGCCTGGCTGCATCTGTCAGTGTGAAATTCAAGTGTTATATACTGCTGTCATAAATCTTTTATTTAAAAAAAACACCCATTTTGTGGCAAAGTACTTAATATCAAAGCCTTTGCTGCATCTGTGATTGTTAAAAACAAGCTTGAAATACTTCAATAATAATAAAGTTTTAAAAAACACCCATTTTTGGCAATACCCTTCATCTGGGGCCTCTGCCGCATTAGTCAGTGTGCAATTTAAGCTAGAAATACAGCAATAATTTTCTGGGTTTTAAAAAACACACTGTTTGGGCAAAATACAAAATTTGACAGCTTTTGCTGCATCTGCATGTGTGAAATTCAATTGTTATATACTGCTGTCATATTCTGATAATAAAAAAACACCCATTTTGGGCAAAGCACTTAATATTGCAGCTTTTGCTGCATCTGTGATTGTTAAAATCAAGCTTTAAATAATTCTATAAATCTCTGGGTTTTAAAAAACACCAATTTTTGGCAATACCCTCCATCTTGGGCCTCTGTTGCATTAGTCAGTGTGCAATGTAAGCTAGAAATACAGCTATGCCCATTTTTGGCAAAGCACTTAATATTGCAGCTTTTGCTGCATCTGTGATTGTTAAAAACAAGCTTGAAATAGTTCTATAATTTTCTGGGTTTTAAAAAAACACCCCTTTTGGGAAAAATACTCAATTTTACATCCCTTGCTGCATCTGTACGTGTGAAATTCAAGCGTTATATACTGCTGTCATATTCTGTTATTCAAAAAACACCCATTTTGGGCAAAATACTTAATTTGCGGCCTTGTCTTCATCTGTACATGTGAGATACATGCTCTAGATACTGCTGTGCTATTCTGTTATTTAAAAAACACAAATTTTGGGCAAAATACTTTATTTGTGGCCTTGTCTGCATCTGTACGTGTGAAATTCAAGCGTTATATACAGCTGTCATATTTTGTTATTCAAAAAATACCCTTTTTGGGCAAAATACTTAATTTGCGGCCTTGTCTGCATCTGTACTGCTGTGCTATTCTGGTATTACAAAAAACACCCATTTTGGGCAAAATACTTAATTTTCGGCCTTGTCTGCATCTGTAACATAGTAACATAGTACATAAGGCCGAAAAAAGACATTTGTCCATCTAGTTCGGCCTGCTATCCTGCAAGTTGATCCAGAGCAAGGCAAAAAAAAAACTGTGAGGTAGAAGCCAATTTTCCCCACTTTAGGGGAATAAGAAATTCCTTCCCGACTCCAATCAGGCAATCAGAATAACTCCCTGGATCAACAACCCCTCTCTAGAAGCTATAGCCTGTAATATTATTACACTCCAGAAATACATCCAGGCCCCTCTTGAATTCCTTTATTGTACTCACCATCACCACCTCCTCAGGCAGAGAGTTCCATAGTCTCACTGCTCTTACCGTAAAGAATCCTCTTCTATGTTTGTGCACAAACCTTCTTTCCTCCAGACGCAGAGGATGTCCCCTCGTCACAGTCACAGTCCTGGGGATAAATAGATGATGGGATAGATCTCTGTACTGACCCCTGATATATTTATACATATTAATTAGATCTCCCCTCAGTCGTCTTTTTTCTAAAGTGAATAGCCCTAATTTTAATAATCTTTCAGGGTACTGTAGTTGCCCCATTCCAGTTATTACTTTAGTTGCCCTCCTCTGGACCTTCTCCAGCTCTGCTATGTCTGCCTTGTTTACAGGAGCCCAGAACTGTACATGTGTGGTCTGACTAGCGATTTGTAAAGTGGTAGGACTATGTTCTTATCACGGGCATCTATGCCCCTTCTGATGCAACCCATTATCTTATTGGCCTTGGCAGCAGCTGCCTGACACTGGTTTTTGCAGCTTAGTTTGCTGTTTATTAAAATTCCTAGATCCTTTTCCATGTCAGTGTTACCGAGTGTTTTACCATTTAGTATGTACGGGTGACTTGCATTTTTCCTTCTCATGTGCATAACTTTACATTTATCAGGGTTAAACCTCATCTGCCACTTATCTGCCCAAGCCTCCAATCTATCCAGATCCCTCTGTAGTAGTATACTGTCCTCATCAGTGTAAATTACTTTACACAGTTTAGTGTCATCAGCGAAAATTGATACTTTACTATGCAAGCCTTCTACAAGATCATGAATAAATATATTGAAGGAATTGGGCCCAATACTGACCCCTAAGGTACCCCACTAGTGACAGTGACCCAATCCGAGTGTGTACCGTTAATAACCACCCTCTGTTTACTATCACTGAGCCAGTTACTTACCCACATACAGACGTTTTCTCCCAGCCCGAGCATTCTCATTTTATATACTAACCTTTTATGTGGTACAGTGTCAAATGCTTTGGAGAAGTCCAGATATACGACATCCATTGATTCGCCGCTGTCAAGTCTACAACTTACCTCCTCATAGAAACTGATTAAATTAGTTTGACATGACCGATCCCTCATGAAGCCATGCTGATATGGCGTTATTTGCTTATTTCCGTTGAGATGCTCTAATATAGCATCTCTCAGAAAACCTTCAAACATGTTTACCCACAACAGATGTTAAACTTACCGGCCTGTAGTTTCCAGGCTCTGTTTTTGGACCCTTTTTGAGTATTGGCACCACATTTGCCATGCGCCAATCCTGTGGGACATTCCCTGTCAGTATAGTGTCTGCAAATATCAGAAATAAGGGTTTGGCTATGACATTACTTAATTCCCTTAGGATACGGGGGTGTATGCCACCCGGTCCTGGCGATTTGTCTATTTTAATCTTTTTAAGTCGCTGATGTACTTCTTCCTGGGTCTCACATTACACTTTTAATGGGGAATTTATTTTTATATTCTGCATGTCATCTGACAGTTTATTTTCCTCAGTGAATACATTGGAGAAAAAAATATTTAACAGCTTTGCTTTCTCCTCATCGCTCTCTGTGACTTCCCCCTCATTAATCTTTAAAGGGCCGACACCTTCAGATTTATAATTTTTAAAATTTATATAATTGAAGAACATTTTAGGGTTAGTTTTACTCTCTTTGGCAATTACTCTCTCGGTCTCTAGTTTGGCCACTTTTATTAGTTTTTTACATGTTCTATTTTTTCCTTATAGTTTTTCAGTGCTTCCGTGCTACCCTCCTGTTTCAGTGAATTATATGCTTTCTTTTTGTCATTTATTGCTTTCTTTACAGTTTATTTATCCACATTGGTTTCTTTTTGTTCCTTAACCTTTTATTCCCATACGGTATGTACCTCTCACAATGAGATTTTAGGATGTTTTTAAAGATATCCCATTTTGTGGCTGTATTTTTATTTTTGAGGACTTTGTTCCAGTTAGTTCTGCCTATGGCCTCTCTTAGTTGGCAAAATTTAGCTTTTATGAAGTTTGGTAGTTTTGTTCCTACCTGTAGAAACGCTCATTTGAATGATAATTGGAAAGTTATTACTTTATGGTCACTATTTCCCAGGTGTCCCCCAACCTGCACGTCTGTTGTTCTGTCAGGCCTATTGGTTAATACTAAGTCCAGTATGGCCGTCCCTCTAGTCGGGTCCTGAACCAGTTGGGAGAGGTAATTGTCTTTGGTTATTGCCAAGAAGCTATTTCCCTTATGAGATATACAAGTTTCAGTTTCCCAGTCTATATCTGGGTAGTTGAAGTCCCCCATAATAACCACCTCATTATGATTTGCCTCCTTGTCTATCTCATTTAGTAGTAGATTTTCTGTGGACTCTGGTATATTAGGTGGTTTATAGTAAACTCCTATTAGTAATTTATTGTTGTTTTTAGCTCCATGTATCTCTACTCACAGTGACTCCACATGTTCATGTCCCTCACTTATATCTTCACGGAGTGTGGGCTTTAGACAGGACTTTACATAAAGGCAAACCCCTCCCCCTCTCTGGTTTTGATGATCATTTCTAAACAGACTGTAACCTTGTACATTAACTGCCCAGTCATAGCTATCATCCAGCCATGTCTCAGTTATTCCTACTATGTCATAGTTCTCCTCACACATCAGTAATTCCAGTTCCCCAGTTTTATTAGTCAGGCTTCTGGCATTAGTATACATACATTTGAGATATGAAGAAAAAGAGGTTTTGTCCAGCTTGTGTTTGTGGTAATCCAAAGGCTTTTATTCAATAATCGATAAAATCCAGGTACAGAAATGCAGGTCTACATGTTTCAGGGCAAAAGTAAGGGCAAAAATTGAATTGTGCCCGAAACATGTAGACCTGCATTTCTGTACCTGGATTTTGTCGATTATTGAATAAAAGCCTTTGGATTACCACAAAAACAAGCTGGACAAAACCTATTTTTCTTCATACTTCCATATTTCTCCTGAATCGGGTGAAGGAGTTGTTCCGTGCTATACCAGTGGAATCCTCGGCAGGTGAGAGCTGCTCAAACCTTTGACTTTTATAACATACATTTGAGAGGTTTATGTATATTTTTTACCCTACACCTTTCCTTCTGAACTGTTCTAGTCCCTCCTTCCATTCCTCCCCCAGTCCCACTACCTTGCCCCCGGTCTCTATCTGCACTATCTTCCCCTCCTATGATGTAATTTTCCTCCCCCCCCCAGTCCCTAATTTAAACACTCCTCCAACCTTCTAGCCATCTTTCTCCCCAGCACAGCTGCCCCTTCCCCATTCAGGTGCAGCCCGTCCCTACGATAGAGCCTGTAGCCGATAGAAAAATCGTCCCAGTTCTCCAGGAACCCAAACCCCTCCTTCCTACACCAGTTCTTGAACCACTTGTTAATCTCCCTAATCTCCTGTTGCCTTTGTTGTGTGGCTCGTGGTACAGGCAGTATTTCGGAAAATACTACCTTAGAGGTCCTTGCCCTCAGCTTTTGACCTAAATCCCTGAAATCATTTTTAAGGACTCTCCATCTTTGATTGGTTCCGATATGGACCATGACCGCTGGATCGTCTCCAGCCCCTCCCAGTAATCTGTACGTGTGACCTACACTCTTTAGATACTGCTGTGCTATTCTGTTATTTAAAAAACACCAATTTTGGGCAAAATACTTTATTTGTGGCCTTGTCTGCATCTGTATGTGTGAAATTCAAGCGTTATATACAGCTGTCATATTTTGTTATTCCAAAAATACCTTTTTTGGGAAAAAAACTTAATTTGCGGCCTTGTCTGCATCTGTACGTGTGAGATACACGCTTTAGATACTGCTGTGCTATTCTGGTATAAAAAAAAACACCCATTTTGGGCAAAATACTTAATTTGTGGCCTTGTCTACATCTGTACGTCTGAAATTCAAGCGTTATATACTGCTGCCATATTCTGTTATTCAAAAAACACCCATTTTGAGCAAAATACTTAATTTGCGGCCTTGTCTGCCTCTGTCAGTGTGAGATACACACTTTAGATATTGCTGTGCTATTCTGGTATTAAAAACAACACCCATTTTGGGCAAGATGCTAAATTTGAGAAATATGAGGAGAGCGTCAAATAAAGGACATGGCCCTGGTTGTGGTGCTGCTGGTGGAGTTCCTGTTGCATCGAGAGGACGTGGTTGATCTGTGCCAGCTACACGCACAAGTGAAACCCCTTTCTCAGGCGACAGAACCTTTAGCTGTATTTTGTCGGGCCTAATTCGGCTCTACGAATGGTGAAGCCAGAACAAGTACAGGTGATAGTAGATTGGGTTGCTGACAGTGCCTCCAGTTCCTTTACATTGTCTCCCACCCAGTCTCCTGCTGAAAGATCAGAGTTGGCACCTGCAGCCAATGTCCATCAGTCGTTCATCTCACCCCCTTGCAAATCAGCCAAGCAGTCTGAGCCCCACTGATGCTCAACCACTTATGTTTCAAGATGAGTACATAGGAGGACCACCACAGCACGTCTCGGATGATGATACAGCTGCCAACTGCTGTGGCTTTCGAAAGTGTGCAGACCGACAAGGAGGGCAGGGGTGAAGACTGGGTGGAAGATGATATGGAAGACAATGAGGTCCTAGCCCCCACATGGAATCAAGGTCATGCGAGTGACCTGTGTAGTTCGAAGGAAGAGGTGGTGGTCGCACAGAGCCACCAGCACAGCAGAAGAGGGAGCAGGGAGCAAAAGCAGAACAGCCGTCCCCTAGACAGTAGGCCTTCTACTTCCCACCGCAGCAAGGGACCGAGCACACCAAAGCCAGCTCCAAGTGGTTCCCTGGCATGGCAGTTCTTCAGACAATGTGCTGACGACAAGACACGAGTGGTTTTCACGCTGTGAAATCAGAGCCTGAAGCAAGGCATAAACGTTCTCAACCTGAGCACAACCTGCATGACCAGGCATCTAAGTGCAAAGCACGAGCTGCATGGAGTAGACACCTCAAAAACCAAGAAAGGTCTCTGGCTCCTCCTGCTTCCTCTTCTGCTGCAGTCTCAGCCTCTTCATCCACCTCTGGAGAGACAGTGCCACCTGCCACCCCGCAAACAGAGGATCTGCCAGTAACACCAACACCTGGGTCACCAAGCATCTCCACAATGTCCCACTATAGCGTTCAGCTCTCCATCTCCCAAACACTGGAGCAGAAGAGGAAGTACCCTTCTACCCACCCGAAATCCCTGGCCCTGAATGCCAGCATTTTAAAATTACTGGCCTTTGAAATGCTGTAATTTTGTCTGGCGGAGACAGAGAGTTTTAAAAGCCTTATGGCGGTGACTGTCCCACAGTACGTCGTGCCCAGCCGCCACTACTTTTCCAGGCGTGCCATCCCTTCCCTACAACCAAGTGGGGAAAAAAATCAGGTGTGCACTGCACAACTCCATCTGTGGCAATGTGCACCTCAATACGAATACATGGACCAATAAGCACGGTCAGGGACATTATATCTCCATAACAGCACACTGGGTAAATGCAGTGGCCGCTGGGTCTCAGGCAGATAGCAGTTTGGCGCATGTCCTTCCACCACCCAGTCATTCACAAGTGGCTCCGAGGGTGGGTTACTGCACCCACAAACACCAGGTACACAATTGTCCAGCCAGGGCACAGTTCTGGAGGATGACGAGGTGGAGGATGAGGATGAGGAGATGGAGGAGGAGGAACTGTGTTCACAGCAGGGTGGCACCCAAACGAGCTCATGGCCATCACCGGTGCGTGGCTGGGGGGATACAGAGGACACAGACGATACACTTCCCACAGAGGACAGCTTTTCGTTGTCTATGTGCAGCCTGGCACACATGAGCGATTACATGCTGCAGTGTCTCCGCAATGACCGCCAAGTTGCCCACATTCTAACTTGTGCTGATTACTAGGTGGCCACGCTGCTGGATCCCCGTTACAAGTACAATGTACAGTCCTTAATTCCCTCACTGGAGCATGATCGTAAGATGCGCGAGTAGAAGCGCACGCTGGTAGACGTGCTGCTGGTGGCATTCCCACCTGACAGAAGGCACAGTGGAAGCACAAGGCAAAGGCAGTGGAGGAAGAAGAGGTCGCCAACGCAGCTGGGACACCACCAACACCTCAGAATGCAGGGTTAGCATTGGAAAAGCTTTGTCAGCACGCCACAGCAACCAGCACCACCAGCTGATATGGAACGTCTTAGCAGGAGGCAGCATTTCACCAACATGGTGGAGCAGTATGTGTGCACACGCCTGCACGTACTGAATGACGGGTCTGCCCCCTTTATCTTCTGGGTCTCCAAATTCGGCACATGGCCTGAGCTTGCCCTTTATGCCTTGGAGGTGCTGGCCTGCCCTGCAGCCAGTGTATTGTCTGAACGTGTGTTTAGCATGGCAGGGGGGCGTTATCACTAGAGATGTCCCGAACTATTCGCCGGCGAACAGTTCCTGGCGAACATTGCTTGTTCGTGTTTGCTGCGGCAGGCGAACATATGCGATGTTTGGTCCGCCCCCTATCATTGAGAAATCTTTGACCCTGTACCTCACAGTCAGCAGACACATTCCAGCCAATCAGCAGCAGACCCTCCCTCCCAGACCCTCCCACCTCCTGGACAGCATCCATTTTAGATTCATTCGGAAGCTGCATTCTTAGTGAGAGGAGGGACAGTGTAGCTGCTGCTGATTTAATAGGGAAATCGATAACTAGGCTAGTGTATTCAGTGTCCACTCCAGTCCTGAAAGACTCATCTGATCTCTGCTGTAAGGACAGCACCCCAAAAAGCACTTTTTAGAGCTAGAACATTCGTCTTCCTTTTTATATTTTTTTCCTGTGTAATCTAATTACAGTTGCCTGCCAGCGTGTGTGTCAGGCTCACAGCGTATACTGTGCCCACTTGCCCAGTGCCACCACTAATATCTGGTGTCACAATAGCTTGCATTTAAAAAAAAGAAATAACTTTTTTGACTGTAATATAGTAGCAGTCAGTTGCCTGCACGCGCGTGTGTTTCAGGCCCTGCCAGGGCACAGTGTCACCAGTGCAACTCCAATTTGGTGTAACAGTAGTGTACAGATAAAAATATGGTTATGTTCAGGGATCTTTAACCATTCCTAATGTGGTCTTATAAATGTAATCTGTAGGCTCATTTTGCTAAAAATACTCTATTACTAACCTGTCATTCATAAAAATAAGGTGCCCAAGGGGATGTAAATGGATCCAATCTGCCTTTCCCGACCTCAGCGCTGCCTCATAATCTTCTGTGACGCCTCCCGCTCTCCCTCCCTCCTCCACACACACTCGCCCGCCTGCCGCCACCACCAATACTAGCACCACAGCCGCTTAACTTGATATGTCAGAGGAGTTATTTACACATCAGTTGGAATAAATGAGTGATGCGCAACCATTATTGCCAGATGATGTAGATCACAGGGATATGTCTCAGTCATGCAGCATTACACACATGGACGTACGGTGTGATGATGATGATGTTGTACCCGTTGCTGCTTCCTTTGCTGAGTTGTCAGATACAAGTGAAGCGGTTGATGATGACGACGATGTGTCTGTGGATGGAAGAGAAGAAGAACAGAAGGAAAGTTTGGATGGGGAGACAGAGAGGAGGAGGAAACGAGTTGGAAGCAGGGGGAGGTCGTCGCAAGGAGCTAGTGGCACAGTCAGACAGCATGTGTCGGCACCCGGGGTCAGCCAGACAGCACGCCAATCAACGCATGCTGTTGCCACCACAAGAATGCCGTCTTTGCAGAGCTCAGCAGTGTGGCATTGTGTCTGCCTCTGACAACAGCGATGCCATTTGCAACCTGTGCCAAAAGAAACTGAGTCGTAGGAAGTCCAACACCCACCTAGGTACAACTGCTTTGCGAAGGCACATGATCTCACATCACAAACGCCTATGGGATCAACACATGATGACGAGTACAAGCAGCACACAAACTCAAAGCCACCATCCTCCTCCTGGTCCAGCATCTTCAGCCACGTCAACCACTGCTGTCCTCCTTGCCCCCTCTCAACCGCTCGCCACTCCGCCTCTCGCGTTGAGCAGTTCCTGCTCATCTGCCCACAGTCAGGTGTCTGTCAAGAACATGTTTGAGCGTAAGAAGCCAATGTCACAGAGTCACCCCCTTGCCCGGTATCTGACAGCTGGCTTGTCGGAACTCTTAGCCTGCCAGTTTTTACCATACAAGCTGGTGGAGTCTGAGGCTTTCAAAAAAATTTTTGCTATTGGGACACCGCAGTGGAAGGTACCCGGCCGATATTTCTTTGCACAAAAGGCAATCCCCAACCTGTACTCTATTGTGCAAAAGGAAGTCATGGCATGTCTGGCACACAGTGTTGGGGCAAGGGTCCATATGACCACTGATACCTGGTCTGCAAAGCACGGTCAGGGCAGGTATATCACTTACACTGCGCATTGGGTAAACCTGCTGACGGCTGCCAAGCATGGAATGCGTGGCTCTGCAGAGGAGTTGGTGACACGCTGCGACTTGCAGGCAGGCCTGCTGCCACCTCCTCTACTCCTCCCACTCCATCCTCTTCGCTAACCTCCTCGGCTGAGTCCTCTTCTGCTGCTGCATCTTGCTCCACATCAACTGCACACCCCCAGCTCCCCAGGGGCTATTCCACATCCCGGATACGACAGTGTCACGCCGTCTTGAGGTTGACTTGCCTGAAAGCAGAGAGTCACACCGGACCAGCACTCCTGTCCGCCCTGAACGCACAGGTGGATCAGTGGCTGACTCTGCACCAACTGGAGATTGGCAAAGTGGTGTGTGACAACGGAAGCAATTTGTTGGCGGCATTGAATTTGGGCAAGTCGACACATGTGCCGTGCATGGCACATGTGTGTAATCTGATCATACAATGCTTTGTGCATAAGTACCCAGGCTTACAGGACGTCCTCAAGCAGGCCAGGGAGGTGTGTGGCCAGGGGCGTAGCTAGAAATGACTGGGCCCCATAGCAACATTTTTTTATGGGCCCCCCTCTCCCGTATCTCCCACCCCCACATACCTCTTAGACCCCCACCCCTTCCAGAGCGCCCACCCAAACACCCATCCAGGACCTCCCACCCCAACATCCCCACACCCCTCCTAGACCTCCCACACTAAACCTTCCACCGCCAGTCCCCAGATATAATAGTCCAGACAACAAGTGTCCTGCTCCCCCCTCCTGCCTATATAATGGTCCAGACCTCTAGGTTCATGCTTCCCCCTACTCCCCATATATAATGGTCCAGACCTACAGGATCCTGCTTCCCCCTACTCCCCATATATAATGGTCTAGACCCCCAGGATCCTGCTTCCCCCTACTCCAAATATATAATGGTCCAGACCTCCAGGGTCCTGCTCCTCCCTATATAATGGTCCAGACCTCCAGGGTCCTGCTTCCCCCTCCTCCCTAAATATAATGGTCCAGACCTCCAGGGTCCTGCTCCCCCCTATATAATGGTCCAGACCTCCAGGATCCTGCTCCCCCCCCTTCTTAAATATAATGGTCCAGACCTCCAGGGTCCTGCTCCCCCCCTTCTTAAATATAATGGTCCAGACCTCCAGGGTCCTGATTTCCCCCTTTTCCTTAAATACAATGGTCCAGACCTCCAGGATCCTGCTTCCCCCTACTCTCAATATATAATGGTCCAGACCTCCAGGGTCCTGCTCCCCCCTCCTCCCTATATAATGGTCCAGACCTCCGGGGTCCTGCTCCACCCTAAATATAATGGTCCAGACCTCCAGTGTTCTGTTCCCCCCTATATAATGGTCCAGACCTCCAGGATCCTGCTCCCCTCTTCTCCTTAAATATAATGGTCCAGACCTCCAGGGTCCTGCTCCCCCCTCCTCCCCAGATATAATGGTCCAGACCTTGGTGATCCCACTCCCCCCTCCTCCCCAGATATAATGGTCCAGACCTCCAGGGTCCTTTCCCCTCCTATATAATGGTCCAGACCAGACCTCCAGGGTCCTGCTCCCCCCTTCTCCTTAAATGTACTGGTCCAGACCTCCAGGGTCCTGCTCCCCCCTTCTCCTTAAATGTACTGGTCCAGACCTCCAGGGTGCTGCTCCCCCCTCCTCCCCAGATATAATGGTCCAGGACTCCAGAGTAAGTTTTACCAGTCCCAGAGTCAGCCAGACCTCACCACACAGCCACTTGAACGTCTGCGCGCCCACACTCCAGCAGCGCTGCCAGGCCCAGCAGCACGCAGCTTCGCTGTACGCTCTGCCTCCTCCACTTCCGGCCAGTAGGACTGCCGTCCAGACTGGGAGCGGGACCACTCCATCTCCTCATTGCAGATATGCCTCTCTGCCTCCGGCCGCGCCCTATCGCACCGCCCACAGCCTTCAGGCCCTGCAGATAGCGCTTTCTCTGTCTGTCCTGGAGGGGCCTGCGACCCCTGTAGCTACGCCACATGAATAAAAAAAAATATATAATCCTTAGCCATGGCCCGGGCCCCCAGTGGCGTTGGGCCCCATAGCCATTGCTATGGCTGCTATGGTGATCCCTACGCCCAGGTGTGTGGCCATTTCAGGCGTTCCTACACGGCCATGGCGCACTTTTCAGACATTCAGCGGCGAAACAACATGCCAGTGAGGCGCTTGATTTGCAAAAGCCCGACATGTTGGAATTCAACACTCCTAATGTTCGACCGCCTGTTCCAACAAGAAAAAGCCGTCAACGAGTATTTGTATGACTGGGGTGCTAGGACAGCCTTTGCGGAGCTGGGATTTGTAGGCTCATGCGTCCTTTTGAGGAGGTGGCAAACCTAGTCAGTCACACCGAAGGCACCATCAGCGACATCATCCCATTTGTTTTCTTCCTGGAGCGTGCCCTGCGAAGAGTGCTGGATCAGGCCGTAGATGAGCATGAAGAGGAAGAGAAAGAGTTGTGGTCAAGATCATCACCATCAGAAACAGCCTTATCAGCATCGCTTGCTGGACCTGCTGCAACGCTGGAAGAGGAGTCTGAGGAAGAGGAGTCAGAGGAGGAATGTGGCTTTGAGGAGGAGGAAGAACAACTACAGCAGGCATCCCAGGGTACTTGTTGTCTCCTATCTGGTACCCATGGTGTTGTACGTGGCTGGGGGGAAGAAAAGACCTTCAGTGAGGTCAGTGAGGACGAGGAACGGGACATGAGGAGCTCGGCATCCAACCTTGTGCAAATGGGGTCTTTCATGCTGTCGTGCCTGTTGAGGGACCCTTGTATAAAAAGGCTGAAGGAGAACGACCTGTACTGGGTGGCCATGCTACTAGACCCCCGTTATAAGCAGAAAGTGCCTGAAATGTTACCGAATTACCGGAAGTTGGAAAGGGTGCAGCCGTTCCAAAATTAATTAAAAAGTATGCTTTACACAGCATATAAGGGTAATGTCACATCACAACGGGAATCTAGCAGGGGAAGAGGTGAATGTAATCCTCCTCCTACCATGACCACGGCGGCAAGGACAGGACGCTTTACAGACGTGTTGTTGATGGAAGACATGCAGAGCTTTTTTAGTCCTACGCATCGCCAAAGTCCTTCGGGGTCCACCCTCAGAGAACGACTCGACCGACAGGTGGCAGACTACCTCGCCTTAACTGCAGACATCGACACTCTGAGGAGCGATGAACCCCTTGACTACTGGGTGTGCAGGCTTGACCTGTGGCCTGAGCTATCTCAATTTGTGATAGAACTTCTGGCCTGCCCCGCTTCAAGTGTCCTGTCAGAAAGGACCTTCAGTGCAGCAGGAGGTATTGTCACTGAGAAGAGAAGTCGCCTAGGTCAAGAAAGTCTAGATTACCTCACCTTTATTAAGATGAATGAGGGATGGATCCCGAAGAGACTGACAGTGGGTGATACATTCGACTAAAAATGGCCTGATGACTGAGATGAGCTGCCTTGGGCTAAAAATGGTCCACACGCTGCTGTATTTTATCTCTGAATGCCGGATGACTTGCGTGACTTATCCGCCACCAACTAGGGTTCAAGCTGCAATGTTTTACAGCACTTTCTGCCTGGGAAACATCAATTTTTCTGTCCGCTGCTACAGCAGCGGCTGCAACAATACCTGCCTAATTTTTCAGGCATGTGTACATGCCAAATTTTTCGGGCCTCTGGTGCTGCACTGTGGCTGCAAAAAACAAACAAAAAAAAGGCACAACTTTATGCTCTTCCTATATATCATAGTGTATTTAGTGACAATCCCGCTTATAAAAGCCTTTGCGGCATCCCATACTATATTATTTTTAGTTGAGCCCTCATTAATCTCAAATTATTCCCTAATCTCTTTTATTATTTTATTGTGAATACCCATTATGTTAATCCAACCTATACTTATCTTCATCCCTCTATTTTTTTTTGTGTTTTTATCTTTATAATAATAAAATTGTGATCCGAAATCCCTCGTCTTCCATACTTAACCTGTTCAACTTCCTGTGCACCTTTATTATCAGTAAAAACTAAATCAATCCGTGATAAACTCCTATGTGTCTTGGAAAAACATGCATATCTTTTTAACTTAGGATTCATCTCCCTCCAAATATCGATCCACCCCAGTTCTAATAATTCTGTAATATTACTTAGTTTTGACCCGGTATTGATTAATTGGGTATTGTTTAATCTACATCTATCCATTTAGGCATCCATTACATTATTAAAATCTCCCATAACTAAAAGTGGCTTATCTCCCACTCTATGCACAAATTCATTTATTTTTAATACAGTCCTGATCAAAAGTTTAAGACCACTTGAAAAATGGCAAAAAATCATATTTAGCATGGCTGGATCTTAACAAGGTTCCAAGTAGAGCTTCAACATGCAACAAGAAGAAATGGGAGTGAGACAAAACATTTTTTGAACATTCAATTTAATGAAAACAATGAAAACAGGCTGTTTTTCAGCTGATCAAAATTTTAGGACCACATGCCTTTAAAAGGCCAAATCTGTGCAAAGATGTGGATTCTTTGTCATTTTCTGTCAGGTAGTCACGCATTGTGATGGCAAAGGAAAAAAAACTCTCCCTTTTTTCACGTGGTCAGGTCGTTGAACTGTATAAACAGGGTCTCTCACAGCGCGCCATCGCTGCTGAGGTGGGATGCAGTAAGACAGTCATTTTGAATTTATTAAATGATCCTGAGGGTTATGGAACAAAAAGTCAAGTGGAAGACCCCAAAAAATTCCATCAGCACTGAGCC
Source organism: Bufo gargarizans (assembly GCF_014858855.1). Lineage (NCBI taxonomy): Eukaryota > Metazoa > Chordata > Amphibia > Anura > Bufonidae > Bufo > Bufo gargarizans. The sequence goes on along the minus strand of NC_058084.1, from coordinate 491,345,950 downwards.
CGAGGATCTAATTGGCTGTCCGTCAAAACACTGGACGATCCTCGACCCAAATTAAGGCCCTTACTGGTGCTGACTGCAGCCCCATAACCATCAAACGGCATCTGAGACTGAAGGGCTTCAAAAACAAAAAACGCCTTCGAAGACCTCGTCTCCTTGAACGCCACTGAACTGCTCGTTTGGACTTTGCAAGAGAGCACCAAACATAGGACATTCAAATGTGGAAGAAGGTTTTATTCTCTGATGAGAAAAAATGTAACCTTGATGGTCCTAATGGTTTCCAACGTTACTAGCATGACAAGCAGATCCCACCTGAGATGTTTTCTATGCACCACGGTGGAGGGGGCGCCATAATGGTCTGGGGTGCTTTTTCCTTCAGTGGAATAATGGAGCTTCAGGAAGTGCAGGGGCGTCAAACGGCCGCTGGCTATGTCCAGATGTTGCAGAGAGCATTCCTCATGACTGAGGGCCCTCGTCTGTGTGGTAACGACTGGGTTTTTCAACAGGACAACGCTACAGTACACAATGCCCCCAATTGAGAATCTTTGGGGATGGATGGCAAGGGAAGTTTACAAAAATGGATAACAGTTCCAGAAAGTAGATGGCCTTCGTGCGGCCGTCTTCACCACTCAGAGAAATGTTCCCACTCACCTCATGGAAAGGCTTGCATCAAGCATGCCGAAACTAATTTTTTTAATTGATAAACAATAACGGCTGAGCTACTCCTTACTGAGTTCATGTTTGGAAGTTGGATTTCTGTTTTGGGGGGGTTTAGTTTTTTTTTGGAGGTGTGGTCCTAAACTTTTGATCAGCTGAAAAACAGCCTGTTTCAGTTTATTTGTTGTTTTCATTAAATTGAATGCTCAAAAAATGATTTGTCTCACTTCCATTTCTTCTTGTTGCATGTTGAAGCTTTACTTGGAACCTTGTTAAGATCCAGCCATGCTAAATATGATTTTTTGCCATTTTTCAAGTGGTCTTAAACTTTTGATCAGGACTGTAAGACATCTGGTCTAAAAGGGGGGGTATATATACATTCGCTATAATCCATGGTCTGCCTTCCAAAATACAGTCGATATGTATGTACATACATATCGACCATCCTCGTCTATAGCTGTATTTACTATTTTAATATCTATATTTCGATGGATCAGTTTACTCACTCCTCTCGCGTAAGATGAAAAAACAGAGTGAAAAGCATATTGTACCCATGGCTTATTAAGCACTAATAGCATCTTGCCTGTCAGATGTGTATCTTGGAGACAGACTATGGCCAGTAGAATCCTATGTATTGAATCAAAAACCGCCACTCTCTTGGTTCCCCTACTAAGTCCCCTAATATCCCATGAGATTAGTCTCATCCAATCTATTATAGCAGTTATCTATTTCCGTCTATCATGTGAACCCGGGGAGGGGAGGGGGGACGAGACACAGAAGGAGCACAGGGGGAAGGTAGCGAAAAAAAAGAGGGAGTATGTAATAATATTTCCCCTTTGTGCACCTCCTACCCAGAAACAAATGCTGCAACAGGTTACAAACCCCTCCCTAACCCACCCTACCTGTATGGCCCAGGATAACATCCGAACCTGGTCCCTCTCTCCTGCATTGCTCCCTCCTGACCAAGCCCCAGCCCCGCTTCCTCAGATTTTTATCTTTTCTTTAATCCATTCTTGTGCTGTCTCAACTGTGTCGAAGAACCAAGTCTTATTTTCCAATTCAACTCTCAACCTAGCCGGAAACATCATTGAGTACTTTACATTTTTTGAGCGCAGCATTTTTTTATATCAGTAAATTGGCTACTTGTCCTTACTGTTTCTTGTGCATAATCGGAAAACAACATTATTACCATACCCGCATATTCTAATTTGCCCTTAATTCTTTACCCACATATTACCTCCTCCTTATCTCTAACCAACAGAAAGTTGATTATAATTGGTCGTGGTCTGGCATCCTTGCCGACAATCTATGGACTCGCTCTATAAAGTTTTTATGATCTGAAATATCCTGGCCCATTTGCTCCCTTAGCCAGGTTTGTATCAAGCCGCAAGGGTCCCGTCCTTCCACACCCTCCTGAAACCCCAAGCATCTCAGGTTGGACCTCCTGGATCTATTTTCAAGATCCAATAATTTATTTTTAAGTTCTCTATTTTCTTCCTTTAATGCACTTTTTTCTTTTGCTATTATCTGTAGCTGGTCCACTACCTCAGATGTTCTCTTTTCTACCTCTACTAGCCTATCTTTATATTTTTGTAGGTCTGTCCTCAGGAGTCCCACCATTTCCTTAATATTTCCAGTCTGGAGAGAGAGATCTTGTATTGCGAGGTTACATTTTTTTATTTCTTGGAATATATCCTGCAGACTTGGCCCCTGCTCCTCCTGAGCAGAGGTAGTTATCTCTACCTCTTTTAATTAATTATTACTACTCCCTTCAGACTGGAGTTAACCCACCAATGATATCACCTTAGATTTCTCTAATGAACAAGTAGGTTCCCACTCGGGAATTTGTGCTATATTATCCTTCCTTCTCCTAGGAGGGCTAATCTGTCCACTTGTATTAATCAACATTTGTTGTTTCGGTCTATCTGCTCTTTTGAGCGTAGGAGAGATCGAGATGTTTAATTCTAATTGGGTTCTCCCCTTTTTGCCCACCCCGTCTAGACATTATTTCCCCCCTTCTCTCTTTCCCTTTCTTTCTTTTTTTTACCTCCCTTTTTTCCCCTCCTATTTTCTTTTCCCTTTTTCTTTTTCTTTCTTTATTTTTATTTTTCCCCTTTATTTTTAATTTTGTTTTTTATTCCCATTTTTCTTCTCTTTTATTTTGTTTGTTTTCTCTCCTTTCCTTTTTCTTTTTGGTATCCGTAATCAATATCTAGACTTCCCTCCTACCCCTATTATCCAACAGTTATCCAACTTTTATTTAATATCAGGCTTTTGTCTTGCCAGATTATTCAGACCCAATATGACCGGACGTCCACAAGCATTAAAATATGGTAGTCAATTAATAAAAAATGATCCTCCTTGAGCTTGTTGGGCGGCCGGGCACAAAGTGGCCAGCATTTATCAGTTCGGACATAATAGGTTTACAGTTATTTCTCCAGCAGTCCATTAGTAAGTTACTCCATGCAGCTCCGTTAATATCACTAATACAAATGGAATCGCAGCCCTATTAATGTGATCAGCACAGATTCAGGCCCCTGCGAATTAGTAAGGTTGCAATAACAGTTCTTGAAGAGAAGGTGAAAAGGTGCTTTCAGCTTAACCGGTCACCATGCAGTAACCACCATCCCCCATACCAGTCAAATCAGTTCGTACAATTCAAGGAGATCAGGTTCATCACCCACACTATCATTGGGGGAGAAGGGAACTGCAACTACACACAAGGGGGACAAAGGAAGGAGTGGGATCCAGCGTCTTCCAATCTTCCACTTGTTCCAGTACCTGCAAGCAAAGAAATGTCCTAAGTGCTGTCCTAAACCAAGGGGCAACGGACCTTCAAACCAGGGTTGAGTGCTCACCATTCGGGAGGGAGGTGCGTGCATCACCAGCATGCGCCCGCACACATGCTTCCTTCATATTTAATTTTAAACAATTAACCTCCCTTGGATGTGGTCTCTCTTTCTCACGCTAACTGTGATCAACATGGTAGGCTCAGAAAAGAACATCGAAAGTTGATAGAGAAGATATCCAAATGGATGGTGGATGTCACAGGGCAGAAGTTATCTAGAGTTAACAAAGCGGCAGCAGGGCCTCTCCTGTCTAACGTTTCCTAATCCAAAATACTGCAGTGATATTCCCTGTAATTTTTAATTAATCATTCAAATAACAGGGCATCTTAGGAGTCCTGTATTGTTATTTATCGTCACTACCTCCCCCAATCGGGAGTGGGTAATTGCCGCGCACCCCCTCCTTTACTTGGAAGCTTATGCTTCAATACTTTGTCCCACATTTCTACTCAGTTACATTTAATTTCATACATTGACCTCCCTTGGATGTGGTCTCTCTTTCTCACGCTCCCTCTCCGGCGTAGAACCCTGATTCGCCGATAACCGTGATCACCATGGTAGGCGCAGAAAATAACTTTAAAAGTTGATACAGCAGATATCTAATTGGATCGTGAACATCACGGGGACGTGCGACATGGTGAGGCAATATGTTTGCACACGCCTACTCAAACTAACTGATGGTTCTGCCCCCTGCAAATTCTGAGTCTATCTGCCCCCTGCAAATTCTGAGATTCTAATTTGGCACATGGCCTGAGCTTGCCTTTTTTCACCTTGGAGGTGCTGGCCTGCCCTGAAGCCAGTGTATTGTCTGAACGTGTGTTTAGCACGACTGGAGGGGGTTATCACAGGTTATATTTCCCAATGTTTTGGGGTGTAGCCTAATTAAAAAAATAAAAATAAATTTAAAACAAAAAAGCAGTGTAGGCTACCTCCTCCTCATCCACCGCCGCTTCCACCTACACCGCCACATCCACCACCATTTCAACCTCCTACTCCATATGGACCTCGTCCTCCTAGATCAAGATTATTATTTTTTATTTTTACGTATTTTATGTTATTTAAAGTAATTTCCCTATCCACTTTTGTTTGCAGAGCACTTGCCATGCTCTTAACCACATTTTGATGCCATTTGTAGCCCTCTAGACCTTTCCATGACATTTTTACAGCCATTTTAGTGTTCGGGTCAACATTTACTTCAATGGGGTTCGGGTTCGGGGTCAAGTTTGGGTCCCGAAATCAAACTTTTTTGTGAAGTTCGGCCGAACCCGTCGAACCCGAACATCCAGGTGTCCGCTCAACTCTATTTATTACCAAAAGCATACAGTAAGTATATAAATGTTTACAATAATATAGCAAAGAGTCCTGGATTTGGCACTGCCACGTGCGTCTGTGGAAAAGATGAAGTTGGTACTCCTTAGCATTCTGACCTCTGTACTCAGCATACAGAAATGTGTAAACTTGTGTAATAGAGAAATTACTTGCAGCACTCACCGGATTCCTTTGCAGCTCTTTATTTCATTCTTAAAAACCTAACAGTCGTCAATGCGGGTACTGAACTCAACTCACCTGTCTCTACTTTATTCTGCCATTAGTATGGGCAGCATAAAGTTGATGAAAGGTTCCCTTTAAGTACAAAAAGAAAAATATTTCTGGCGAAAGCGTTTAGTGGCCTATTTCAGTACAAAAAGAAAAACATATACGTACTTCACTTCGGCGTTTATATGTGTTGAAAGCATGTCTGGGAGTCAGCAGGGTGGCAGCAGTGGGAAGTCGGGAGACAAACATACCCAGGATAGACCACCTGCTTCGCAGCAGTCAGTCAGTGCCGGCTGTTGGGGGAAGAAATCACCTACTAGGCGGTGTGGCAGTCTTTTGATAAGCCGACAGAGGAGGTTAACATGGTCATATCTAGAAAATGTAGGCAGAAGGTGATGCATGGCCAGGGTGCCAATGTTGGCACCACATCCCTGCATCAACATATGCAGCGTCACCATATGTGGTAGCCTGATGCTGCTGCTACTGACATCTCCACACTATGTCACCTTGTCACTCTATGGTATCTTCCTGATGCTGCTGCTGTCGCCACCACCAGACTCTGTCATTGTGCCACTATGTGGCCTCCTCTTGATGCTGCTGCCGCCACCTCCACACTCTGTCATTGGGCCACTTTGTGGTTTCTTTATGCTGCCACCACCTCCAGACTCGGTCATTGTGCCACTCAGTACCCTCCTCATACTGCTGCAAACTCCAGACTTGGTCATTGTACCACTCTGTGGTCTCCTTAGGCTGCCGCCACCTTCATGTGTGTTACTGCAAGGCACAGTTTTCTACACCACTATAAATACTCTCAACAGCCAGGATTTTTTTTTTTTTTATTCGCTCATCTCTATATATAATTTATAAAGCTGAGTGTATGTATGTATGTGTGTATATCCGAGGCAGAGGTGAAATCAAACAAGCAATAGAACATGGCAGTGGCATAGGTCAGGTCAGGCAATCCTGGTCGTCAACAGGAGGTTCAAGGCAAGTAGGCAGGGATCAGGCAGGTAGCAGAGTCCAGGAACACAAGCAGAGATATCAGCAACCTTTGCAGGACACAAGGACCTTGATGCTCAGGCATCTGGGAAGGGGGCTAAGCCACTTATATACGAGCAGGAGAGCTAGTATTGGTCAGTGAGGTCACTAGATCTAACCCATAAATACAGGAAGTGACATGCGTCGGCCCTTAACGAAGTGCTGCAGGGAACAAGCAGAAAGCATGCTGTGGCCAGGGCTGAAAGGAAACTGTGGAGTGGATCCCATAATAAAAAATACCTACAAGGAAAGAGCTCAGGACTGCAGTGGTTAATGGTGAAGCACTGGAAGCAGATCACCGCTGAACACAGCGCCCAGGACCGCGGCAGTAAGCAGGGGAACAACGGTGCACAGCAACCGCTGTTACAGGTTGCTTTACTGTTGACATGACATAGGACTCATGGTAGTGTTCCCCTTTTCTTCTCTGGACAGTCATTTTTCTAGATTTCCCAAACAGTCTGGAGGGGGCTTCATCAGAGACAATAATTTTACCCCAGTCCACTGCAGTCCAGTCCCTGTACTTCCTTCAGAATATCAGTCTGTCCTTGATCCTTCTTTGCTATCCTTTTTGACACCATACAATCTTTCAAAAGCCAGCGCCTCACTGTGAGTGCAAACAGTAAAGAATCCTGAGACCTGGTTCTCATCCATTGGAGTGGGCTCATTTTTCCACAAAGAACACTGCCACAAACAAAGAATGGTATCAAAACATCCTCCAGGAGCAACGTCTCCTAACAATCCAGGGGCAATTTAGCAATGAACAATGCTTTTTGCAGCATGAAGGAACACCATGTCACAAGGCAGAAGTGATAATTTAGAGCAAAACATTAAAACTTTAGGTCCATGGACCAGGAAACTCCCCAGATCTCAATCCTATTGAGAACCTGTTGTCAATCCCTAGAAAGCGGGTGGGCAAACAAAAACACAGAAATTGTGAAAAACTCCAAGCAATGGGTTGTCAGGATGAATTGCTTGATGGAATAGTTAATAAAAGATAAAATAAAATGTATCACATGCTTAGATTTGTACTTCAGTGCAATATAAATATAAATATTGGACAAAAGACTTAAAAGCACCTAAGCAACAAACTTTACGAAAAACAGAATTCTTGTCAGTCTCCAAACTTTTGGCCATGACTGTATGTCTAAGATATGAGTCAGGAATAGAATTTAGTGGGTCTGCAAGAGCTGGAGAGCCACAGGTTGCTATATGGATTGATGAGGTAGCCGTTGCACAAGGGTCATGGTGCCTAAAGGGTCTAGAAGGCCCACATAGGAAGACACCAGTATTATCAATCAGCAGATACATTCTGTACTCACACCATTTATACCTTGGACACATGCCACACATATGCCACTCATATCTTAGACATACACACTCAACACATAGCACTCACATGCCACAGCCACCACTAATACACTGGGCACAGCCATACGTGTCACACGCACATTAATCATTGTTCGGGTGAGCTGGGAGTTGTACTTTTGAAACAGCTAGAGAATCATGGTTTGGAGATTAGCACCATACAAACCACTGTATCTGAACTCAACTGCCACAGAGTTATGGATAATCTAAAATGATATTAACATAATGAATTGCTTCTCGTGCAGTTATCTAATTAGTTAAAGTAGCATCAGGTGCACATATACCTTCAGCAGTTGTGAGACAAACGCTTGCTCTGCCTTCATACATGTATACAGTATGTTGGTTTGGCTCAAGCGTGCATGTGTTGTCAATCGCAAAGTTACAACTAGGTATCTCCCTTGAGCACAAAAGTATTCGCAGTTGAAACTGAACATGGCTAATCCTTTTTTCTGTCAATATCATCTGTTGGAGGAGATTCAGTCAATCCCACTTAAATTGGTTAATTTCTCTTAGCATGACATGATAGCATTTAACAGCCATATTTGACAAATTTGAAGCCCTTTAAGAGGTATACAGAGTAGGCACTTACTTCCTATCTCCCCACCTCCCAATCATATATCTTATGAGTATCTATGACTATATGTCACATTCCACAAAGCAATGGTGGTTTGAGCTGACTAAAAGTGAAACAAGGGCTTCTGCTTAACATGTACCTTGTCATCGACATGGTGAGTAAAGAAAATGAATGCTTTTTAATACATGCCAGTTGAACGTAGTACATTTTGAAAAGTAATCCTGTATATTCCATAAAACATTCATTAATTTAGAAATTTAGTAAAATAATTTGTAGAACTGTACAATAACTGAACTTAGATGCATTTAAAACAAATATAATTAGGTGACTAATAACTGTATTAATACCAAATAATTCAGAAATGTTATTGTAGAATTAGTGATTATTCAGTGAATTTACAATAAGTTACATTATTTTGAGCGATTTTAACAATATATTTGTCATTTTAATTTAGAATTCAGTGCATGTTTGATAGTTTTGTTTGATTTGCATTTAGAATTAATACTTTTTACAATTTGTAATTAAATTGTAAATGTATCTGAATGACAGGTATCAACTCATGTAATGTATGAGTCTGTGTAATAAAATGCATGTAATTTCAAAAAATGTAGGGATGTTACAATGTGGTTTTCTTACAAGAGCCATTCTACAGTGTACTCATTTTTAAAATGTATTTGCAAATTCTCATTGCTAATCATAAGATCACTTAAAGTTAAAAGAATTTATGGTATTATTATCTATATTTGAATTCCCTTTTTCATCAACTTTAACAGTATGGTGCAATACAGCATATTACAGATAGATTACAGAGACAGTTCTATGTAACCAATTCCAGCTAGAGATCATATAGATGAAGAACAGTGATGAATTTACTTTACATCATGCATCTAATTTGGGTAGCCATTAGGGATGTTGTTAAATAGGTATACACAAATATGTCAAATTTTTTCCTCCTATCAATGAAATAGTAAATATCCCCTTAAAAATTACAATGTGGATGTGTTTGTGTACTTATTTATTAATTTATTTATTTAGGGGCAAAGAATTGGCTCAGTGTCAAAGGACTAAAGAGTCAGATACTGGATATGCCCCTATTTATTGATGTGAGTGTGAGACCTATCACGGTCAAATACACAGATTTTCTAAGAATAGAGCTGTCTGTAAGCTTGACCATTTTTGTTTTTTAAGTAGAGGTTTCCCGTCATGTGAGTCACAGACAATTTTTTACAAAAAACTCGTAAAGGACAGAATTTTATTCAACCCTAGTGGATATACTGTTTTCAACCTAAACATCCATTCTGTTTCTTTCTGAAGTATCTTCGTGTCAATGTCCCCACCCCTAGTAGAGGGACGTATTATCTCAACAACGCAAAATTTCAGAGAGCTAGGATTTCCTGCATGTTTCTCTTGAATATGTCGGGCAATTGGGGTATCTCTTTTGTGTTTTATATCTCCTAGGTGATCCCCTATAAGTCTCCTAAGTTCTCTTGTGGTTTTACCCACATATTGCATTGGGCATGTAAATGTGCATAAGTAAACTAATCCCACGCTTTTACAGTTTGCATAGTCTCGAATATCATATACTTTTTGCGTGGATACACTACGGAAGGCTTTTGTGACATGAATGTATGGACAGGCAATACAGCCTCCACATCTATACACATGTAACCACATGCCCTGTTTTTTGACTGGTTCAAAATGACTGTGTACCAGTCGATCTCTGAGGGATCTTCCTCTTCTGAATGTAATGGCCGGATGATCTGGTATTGTGTCTCTGATGTCTGGATCCATTTTTAGAAGGTCTCAGTACTTTTATAAAACACCCCGTATTTTTCTATGATAGTCATCAAATGTGCCTATGATACGGGTATATTGATTACTTTTATGTTCCGTGTGTATAGACCCATCCTTCTATCTGTTTGGGTCTAAAAGGGTAGTCCTATCTTTTTTTTATGGCATTTTTAAAAGCATCATGGAGTACTTTTGGGGGATAACCTCTTCTTATGAATCTGCCCTGTAATTCTCTAGCCTGCCGATTAAAGTGCAGTTTCTACGAATTCGTAGATATTGTCCCTTGGGTATGCCACATCTAAGACTGAGAGGATGATGGCTGCCCATCTAAGAAGACTGTTTGTGGCAGTAGGTTTTCTATATGTCTGGGTGCATATTTGGCCATGTTCAAGATGGATATCAAGATCAAGAAAAGCCATGTGTTGTTCATTGATTTCTGAAATAAAATGCATCCCAATGTTGTTTGTTTTTTATATCCTCTATAAAATCCAGAAAGGTTTTCTGGGACCGTTCCACAGTATAAAAACATTGTCTATGAAGTGACCCCAGAAACTGATGAAAGTTGTTCATTTACTATCTTCGGTAAACACCATAGTATCCTCTCACCGGCCCAGGAACAAGTTGGCGTAGGTCAGCACACAGGCACTGCCCATAGCAGTGCTCCTGAGCTGGTGGAAGTATCTGGAATTAAAGAGAAAATAATTGTGTTTAAGAACATACTCAATAAGTCGTAGTACAAAATCGTTGTGGGGGATACAATTTGTACCTCTAATTTTTGGGAAATGTTTTACCGCTAAGAGTCCTTTGTCATGTGGGATGTTGCTGTATAAGGCCTCCACATCTATAGAGTCCATTAGGGTGTTATCTTCTACAGTTGGGCCATCTAGAGAGAAGCTGATGTCTCCTCTCTGGTGTTCCTATAGTAGTAATTAGCATACAGCATGGGAGGCGGTAATGGGGGCCACAGAGAGCGAATGGAGCGGAGCCCCAGATATGATAGTAAGTGCAGGGAGATCCCTGGGTGCAGCTCTACATTTCCTGCTACTTAGTTAATAAAGTATGGACCCATGAAAGGTCCTATTACAGATACAGGAGGCGGGTGCGGCACCTGAGGTGTTAACTGCCGCTGATCGCATGTCCCTGTCAGAGGTCGGGTGGCGGCTATGTGATTCTGCCTCACCCGCCTCCTGTATCTGTATTAAAATCATTGGTGGTGCAGTGCACCCCCCCAGTATTAAAATCATTGGTGGCAGTGGCCACAGGGTCCCCTCTCCCCTACTTCTCTTTGGTGTTAGTGGCAGCTTCTGATCGGAGCCCCAGCAGTGTAATTCTGGGGCTCCGATTGGTTACCATGGCAGCCAGGATGCTACTGAAGCCCTGGCTGCCATAGTCTGCTCCATGCTGCTGTGTGTACTAAGCACAGAGCAGCATGGACAGTGTAAAGTCCTATTCACCTTAATAGAGCTCTATCATGGTGAATAGGACAAGGGATGAAAAGATCCCAGGTTCTAGCTCCTAAGGGGGAAATAGTTATTAAATAAAAAATAAATAAAAAATAAAAAAACACCAAAATATTAAGTATAAATCACCCCCTTTCCCAATTTTACATATAAAATATATAAACAATAAATAAATAAATAAATAAATTCCTATGTGGTGAGCGCTGTACCAGAAAAAAAAAAAAATCCTAAGCCCTGCCCATCCCATAAAATCTGCCACTGAACTAACACTCCCTCCCCCCCACCCCTGTCCATAAATTCATGTCACAAAAGCCTTCCGTAGTGTATCCACGCAAAAAGTATATGATATTCGAGACTATGCAAACTGTAAAAGCGTGAGATTAGTTTAATTATGCACATGTACATGCCCAATGCAATATGTGGGTAAAACCACAAGAGAACTTAGGAGACATATGGGGGATCACCTAGGAGATATAAAACACAAAAGAGATACCCCAATTGCCCGACATATTCAAGAGAAACATGCAGGAAATCCTAGCTCTCTGAAATATTGCGTTGTTGAGATAATACGTCCCTCTACTAGGGGTGGGGACATTGACACGAAGATACTTCAGAAAAAAAAACAGAATGGATGTTTTGGTTAAAAACAGTATGTCCACTAGAGTTGAATGAAATTCTGTACTTTACAAGTTTTTTGTAAAAGAATTGTCTGAGACTCATATGAAGGGAAACCTTACAGCTTACAGATAGTTCTATTCTTAGAAAAGCTGTGCATTTGACCGGGATAGGTCTGACACTCTAATATCAATAAATAGGGGCATATCCAGTATCTGACACTTTAGTCCTTAGACACTGAGCCAATTTGTTGCCCCTAAATAACATAATAAATAAGTACACAAACACACCCACATTGTAATTTTTAAGGGGATATTTACTATTTCAGTGATATGTATACAAAATTCACCTGAGATATAGTCTAATTTTCAGTGATACATTTTTTCCTCACAAGATAATTTCTTTTTGGTGCAATTTAACCATACATACAGTATAACCTTCTAAATCCAAGCATTAAGGAAACATCTACTAGCATATAGGGAAATATGCTGTCATGGACCCAAACTATGTTGGTGGAATGAGACTAGGTTCTGACTGTACTTCTTGAGCCCAACAGAGTGGATGTGACTTCAGGCCTACCATACAGTGCATGTCCATCATAGACTCAGCAAGCTTTCATGGGAGATGCTGTGGTACATCATCATATCAGGGCCCACCAATGGATAGTCTGGTTCTAGAATTGGCTGGTAGGAGCAGTGTTTTGGCATTAGGACAAATTAAATCATCATATTAGGGCTAACCAATGTATCGTCTGGTCCTAGGATTGGCTGGTAGGAGCAGTGTTTTGGCATTAGGACAAAGGAGATTGGAATGCCTGGCTTAACAGTGGCAGTGTGGTGACATCCTCTCATTCATCCTCTCTGTACACGGAGCTTATTTTTCTGCATTTAAGATGGCATGGTAACTGAGGGCAAAGTCTAGTATATTTTCACCTTTGGATACTATTTTACAAGTTATATATGCATATTATTTACAGAAGGAGTTGAGCCAAATGGTAAATACAATATTTTACAAACGTTTAAAGAAAGTGTGGAAAAAATGCTGCAAATTAGAATGCTTTAAAAAAAGAAATGTTTATAGTTTAAAAATAGTTTATTTTTATCAGTAAAAAAATGCCAATCAATTGCCAAAGTCAATAAACAAGAGAGACGTAAATCAAATTAACATTTGCCTCATTTGCTAAAAGTAGTTCCTTTAGAGGGTAGAGTCCTGACCAACTTTTCACCTCCAGTAGAAGAGGAGATAATCCCAACTAAGACTGGGCCCCCTTTTGCGCTGGGACCGATAGCAGTTGCATGGTCTGCCGCTATGGTAGTTACGCCCCTGAACCAGATGTATCCATTCCATCAAGTGTAACTAAGTTTGTCATAGAGCCATTTGTTTATATGAACTAGTCCTTAACCGCCTCCGGACCGCCTAACGCAGATGTGCGGTCCGGAGGCGGCAGCCCTGCGCACGACGACGCATATACGCGTCATCTCGCGAGGGCCGGGATTTCCTGTGAACGCGCGCACACAGGCGCGCGCGCTCACAGGAACGGAAGGTAAGCGAGTGGATCTCCAGCCTGCCAGCGGCGATTGCTCGCTGGCAGGCTGGAGATCCGAATTTTTTAACCCCTAACAGGTATATTAGACGCTGTTTTCATAACAGCGTCTAATATACCTCCTACCTGGTCCTCTGGTGGTCCCTTTTGTTAGGATCGACCACCAGAGGACTCAGGTAGCTCAGTACAGTCGCACCAAACACCACACTACACTACACCCCCCCGTCACTTATTAACCCCTTATAAACCCCTGATCACCCATGATCACCCCATATAAACTCCCTGATCACCCCCCTGTCATTGATCACCGCCCTGTCATTGATCACCCCCCTGTCAGGCTCTGTTCAGACGTCCGTATGATTTTTACGGATCCACGGATACATGGATCGGATCCGCAAAAAGCATACGGACGTCTGAATGGAGCCTTACAGAGGGGTGATCAATGACAGGCGGGTGATCACCCATATACACTCCCTGATAACCCCCTGTCATTGATCACCCCCCTGTCATTGATCACCCCCCTGTAAGGCTCCATTCAGACGTCCGCATGATTTTTACGGATCCATGGATACATGGATCGGATCCGCAAAACACATGCGGACGTCTGAATGGAGCCTTACAGGGGGGTGATCAATGACAGGCGGGTGATCACCCATATACACTCCCTGATCACCCCCCTGTCATTGATCACCCCCCTGTAAGGCTCCATTCAGACGTCCGCATGTGTTTTGTGGATCCGATCCATGTATCCATGGATCCGTAAAAATCATGCGGACGTCTGAATGGAGCCTTACAGGGGGGTGATCAATGACAGGCGGGTGATCACCCATATAGATTCCCTGATCACCCCCTGTCATTGATCACCCCCCTGTCATTGATCACCCCCCCTGTAAGGCTCCATTCAGACGTCCGCATGATTTTTACGGATCCATGGATACATGGATCGGATCCGCAAAACACATGCGGACGTCTGAATGGAGCCTTACAGGGGGTGATCAATGACAGGCGGGTGATCACCCATATACACTCCCTGATCACCCCCCTGTCATTGATCACCCCCCTGTAAGGCTTCATTCAGATGCCCGCATGTGTTTTGTGGATCCGATCCATGTATCCATGGATCCGTAAAAATCATGCGGACGTCTGAATGGAGCCTTAAAGGGGGGTGATCAATGACAGGCGGGTGATCACCCATATACACTCCCTGATCACCCCCTGTCATTGATCACCCCCCTGTCATTGATCACCCCCCTGTAAGGCTCCATTCAGACGTCCGCATGTGTTTTGTGGATCCGATCCATGTATCCATGGATCCGTAAAAATCATGGGGACGTCTGAATGGAGCCTTACAGGGGGGGTGATCAGTGACAGGCGGGTGATCACCCATATACACTCCCTGATCACCCCCTGTCATTGATCACCCCCCTGTAAGGCTCCATTCAGACGTCCGCATGATTTTTACGGATCCATGGATACATGGATCGGATCCGCAAAACACATGCGGACGTCTGAATGGAGTCCTTACAGGGGGTGATCAATGACAGGCGGGTGATCACCCATATACACTCCATGATCACCCCCCTGTCATTGATCACCCCCCTGTAAGGCTCCATTCAGACGTCCGCATGTGTTTTGTGGATCCGATCCATGTATCCATGGATCCGTAAAAATCATGCGGACGTCTGAATGGAGCCTTACAGGGGGGGTGATCAGTGACAGGGGGGTGATCACCCATATAGATTCCCTGATCACCCCCTGTCATTGATAACCCCCCTGTAAGGCTCCATTCAGACGTCCGCATGTGTTTTGTGGATCCGATCCATGTATCCATGGATCCGTAAAAATCATGCGGACGTCTGAATGGAGGCTTACAGGGGGGGGTGATCAGTGACAGGGGGGTGATCACCCTGATCACCCCCTGTCATTGATAACCCCCCTGTAAGGCTCCATTCAGACGTCCGCATGTATTTTGTGGATCCGATCCATGTATCCATGGATCCGTAAAAATCATGCGGACGTCTGAATGGAGCCTTACAGGGGGGGTGATCAGTGACAGGGGGGTGATCACCCTGATCACCCCCTGTCATTGATAACCCCCCTGTAAGGCTCCATTCAGACGTCCGCATGTGTTTTGCGGATCCGATCCATGGATCCGTAAAAATTATACGGACGTCTGAATGGAGCCTTACAGGGGGGTGATCAATGACAGGGGGTGATCAGGGAGTCTATATGGGTCATCACCCCCCTGTCATTGATCACCCCCTGTCATTGATCACCCCCCCCCCCCCCCCTGTAAGGCTCCATTCAGACATTTTTTTGGCCCAAGTTAGCGGAAATTTTTTGTTTGTTTTTGTTTTTGTTTTTTCTTACTAAGTCTCATATTCCATTAACTTGTGTCAAAAAATAAAATCTCCCATGAACTCGCCATACCCCTCACGGAATCCAAATGCGTAAACATTTTTAGACATTTGTATTCCAGACTTCTTCTCACGCTTTAGGGCCCCTAAAAAGCCAGGGCAGTATAAATACCCCACATGTGACCCCATTTCGGAAAGAAGACACCCCAAGGTATTCTGTGAGGGGCATATTGAGTCCATGAAAGATTGAAATTTTTGTCCTAAGTTAGCGGAAAGTGAGACTTTGTGAGAAAAAACAAAAAAAAATCAATATCCGCTAACTTATGCAAAAAAAAAAAAAATTCTATGAACTCGCCATGCCCCTCATTGAATACCTTGGGGTGTCTTCTTTCCAAAGTGGGGTCACATGTGGGGTATTTATACTGCCCTGGCTTTTTAGGGGCCCGAAAGTGTGAGAAGAAGTCTGGGATCCAAATGTCTAAAAATGCCCTCCTAAAAGGAATTTGGGCCCCTTTGCACATCTAGGCTGCAAAAAAGTGTCACACATGTGGTATCGCCGTACTCAGGAGAAGTTGGGCAATGTGTTTTGGGGTGTCATTTTACATATACCCATGCTGGGTGAGAAAAATATCTTGGTCAAATGCCAACTTTGTATAAAAAAATGGGAAAAGTTGTCTTTTGCCAAGATATTTCTCTCACCCAGCATGGGTATATGTAAAATGACACCCCAAAACACATTCCCCAACTTCTCCTGAGTACGGCGATACCACATGTGTGACACTTTTTTGCAGCCAAGGTGGGCAAAGGGGCACATATTCCAAAGTGCACCTTTCGGATTTCGCAGGCCATTTTTTACACATTTTGATTGCAAGGTACTTCTCACACATTTGGGCCCCTAAATTGCCAGGGCAGTATAACTACGCCACAAGTGACCCCATTTTGGAAAGAAGACACCCCAAGGTATTCCGTGAGGGGCACGGCGAGTTCCTAGAATTTTTTATTTTTTGTCACAAGTTAGCGGAAAATGATGATTTTTCATTTTTTTTCTTTTTTCCTTACAAAGTCTCATATTCCACTAACTTGCGACAAAAAATAAAAAATTCTAGGAACTCGCCATGCCCCTCACGGAATACCTTGGGGTGTCTTCTTTCCAAAATGGGGTCACTTGTGGCGTAGTTATACTGCCCTGGCAATTTAGGGGCCCAAATGTGTAAGAAGTACCTTGCAATCAAAATGTGTAAAAAATGGCCTGCGAAATCCGAAAGGTGCACTTTGGAATATGTGCCCCTTTGCCCACCTTGGCTGCAAAAAAGTGTCACACATGTGGTATCACCGTACTCAGGAGAAGTTGGGGAATGTGTTTTGGGGTGTCATTTTACATATACCCATGCTGGGTGAGAAAAATATCTTGGTCAAATGCCAACTTTGTATAAAAAAATGGGAAAAGTTGTCTTTTGCCAAGATATTTCTCTCACCCAGCATGGGTATATGTAAAATGACACCCCAAAACACATTCCCCAACTTCTCCTGAGTACGGTGATACCACATGTGTGACACTTTTTTGCAGCCAAGGTGGGCAAAGGGGCACATATTCCAAAGAGCACCTTTCGGATTTCGCAGGCCATTTTTTACACATTTTGATTGCAAGGTACTTCTTACACATTTGGGCCCCTAAATTGCCAGGGCAGTATAACTACGCCACAAGTGACCCCATTTTGGAAAGAAGACACCCCAAGGTATTCCGTGAGGGGCATGGCGAGTTCCTAGAATTTTTTATTTTTTGTCGCAAGTTAGTGGAATATGAGATTTTGTAAGAAAAAAATAAAAATAAAAAATCATCATCATTTTCCGCTAACTTGTGACAAAAAATAAAAAGTTCTATGAACTCACTATGCCCATCAGCGAATACCTTAGGGTGTCTACTTTCCGAAATGGGGTTATTTGTGGGGTTTTTCTACTGTTTGGGCATTGTAGAACCTCAGGAATCATGACAGGTGCTCAGAAAGTCAGAGCTGCTTCAAAAAGCGGAAATTCACATTTTTGTACCATAGTTTGTAAACGCTATAACTTTTACCCAAACCATTTTTTTTTTGCCCAAACATTTTTTTTTTATCAAAGACATGTAGAACTATAAATTTAGTGAAAAATTTATATATGGATGTCGTTTTTTTTGCAAAATTTTACAGCTGAAAGTGAAAAATGTCATTTTTTTGCAAAAAAATCGTTACATTTCGATTAATAACAAAAAAAGTAAAAATGTCAGCAGCAATAAAATACCACCAAATGAAAGCTCTATTATTGAGGAGAAAAGGAGGTAAAATTCATTTGGGTGGTAAGTTGCATGACCGAGCGATAAACGGTGAAAGGAGTGTAGTGCCGAAGTGTAAAAAGTGGCCTGGTCATTAAGGGGGTTTCAGCTAGCGGGGCTGAAGTGGTTAAAGAGGTTGTATAATGTCATATGTTGGGGGCATATCGCTAGTATATGCCCCCAATGTCTGATAGTTACCGGTCTCTGGGACCCACTCCTATCTTTAGAACAGAGCCTGCAAAGTGCCGGAGGGTGCACTGCGCATGTGTGGCAGCCCTCCATTCATTTCTATGGGACTGCTGAAAATAGCCAATTGCTGGCTCTGTTCTAAAGATAGGTGCAGGTTCTAGAGGTTACACACGTACCTATCAGACATTGGGGGTATATCCTAGCCATATGCCCCCAATGTATGAGATGATACAACCTGTTAAACTATAGTACAGAAGTCCCAATCTTTGTGTTGCATTCTGATTGTTGTCTTTTTTATTCCTCTTAGACTAACAACGACTATGAAAACATCACATTTGCATACTCAGCCATATCATATGGTGCGGATTTTGATATCTGTCTTCATGAGGAGAACAAGATATTTGACCAAATTTTTTTGCCAACCTTCTATAGCATATTGTTTATAGCCGGAATGCTGGGGAATGGACTGGTCATGTTAGTGATGCTGACAAATAGGCAGAAGATGCAGAGCACGGATGTGTTTATTGTTCATCTGGCACTGGCAGATATGCTCTTGGTTTCTACTTTACCATTTTGGGCTGCACAAGCAACTTTTGGCTGGGTCTTTGGAGAGGGCCTATGTAAAATAGTTGCATCCGTTTTCAAGATCAACTTCTATGCAGGTACTTTCCTCCTTGTCTGTATTAGTATTGACCGCTATCTCTCTATCGTGTATGCTGTCCAGGTCTACAATAAACACAAGAAGAACCACGTTCACTGGAGTTGCCTCACTGTATGGTGTCTGTGTATTATTATGTGTATCCCTGATGCTATATATTATTCTGTGTCATTCGAATCTCGCATCAACATGACTACATGTGAACCATTCTACCCTGAGAACCATTCCAAGTCCTGGAAAGTGGCAACAACATTTTTATTCCAAATCCTTGTCTTCTTGTTGCCTCTAATCGGCATGCTGTTCTGCTACACACATATTATAATAAGACTGCTAAGATCTCAAAAGTTTAAGAAGGAGAGGGCAATAAGGCTTATAATAGCAGTTGTGGTAGCTTTCTTCTTATGTTGGACTCCATATAACATTGTAGCTTTTTTAGACATGTTCACTTTGCTGGATATAATTAATGATTGCACTACCACAAATAATCTTGATTTTGCATTATCCATCACATCCTGCATTTGTTACTTGCATTGCTGTCTCAATCCTATTCTTTATGCTTTCATTGGAGCAAAATTTAAGAACAACATGTTCAACCTGATCAGTAAAACAAGACTATGTCCACAAATTGTGGCCAAGCATCTCATCAGAAGGCAAACCAGTACAAAATCGTCCACTTGGTCTTCATCTGGAGATACAACCATGTCTGGGATTTACTAGGGACTGCATTTATGGTGGCCTCCAAAGTCTGGTTTTGAGCTTATCAAAAGACAAAAAATTGTTCCAAAACAGCGAAACTAATTAAAAACAGAGAGGGACATTGTCCAACCATCTATTCTTTCTGGACTTCATGTCAACACAATCTCACTCCTTTCTTGGTCACTGAAGTTGAATAAATTTGGGTCAATATTGTGCTCTTCAGATATATAGTGCTCTTCGTCTGGAGATACAACCATGTCTGGGATTTACTAAGGACTGCATTTATGGTGGCCTCCAAAGTCTGGTTTTGAGCTTATCAAAAGACAAAAAAATAATTTCAAAACCGTTAAACTAATTAAAACAGATAAGACCATAGTCCAACCATCTATTCTTTCTGAACTTGATGTCAATACAATCTCACTGCTTTCTTGGTCACTGAAGTTGAATAACCTTGGTCAATATAGTGCTCTTCAGATATAGACACAAAGAAATACAATTGGGCACTGGCTTCAACCACCAAAGGCTTCAACAATACGCAGCATGTACACAAAGAGGCAGTTTAAAACCGAAATTGCATAAGGTATTAATTATTGTTTGCTAACAAGTCAGTTCCTATAGAGAAGTGAGTCCAGTGTAGGTTCTTCACACAACGTAGCATAGAGAACCAACAAAAGCTTTGACCCTTCTCTCCAGCCTCCCCCTAGCAGCTTCATTATTTGCCTATATAATAAGTATGCAACATAGTATTATATAAAAAGCCTATTCTAGTCATTTTTCAACAAATGGTATTCATAAATTTGATTATTCCAAGTTGATTACTAAAATAAAAAAAATAAAAAATTTGCAGTTCTTGAATAGTAATGATTCCTATTGCGGAGATCCAGCTGGGAACTTTAAGTGTAATGCCCCCTGAGAAAAAAAACTGTATGTAAAATAACTCTCTTCAAGATAGAAGAAAGCTGTCCTTCTAATGCTACTTATGAGTGGCTATCCTATAAGTCAATATCAAACCCTTTATGAGCTTTACTACTCAACTCATTGATAAACCAGTCATGTTTCAATATTCTATAAAAAAAAAAAATATATTAATTGACTTGCTGAATAGCCATCTATAGGTGGCACTAGATGTTTCTTCTGGATCAAAGCTAAATTGAAAAACTGACAGAAAGAGTTAATTTTATGTCAATAAAGCTTTCATCACAACAGAATGTATACAGTATTTATATGTATAGTTTGTTCATAATTTACATTATATCTGTTGTACGGTATTTCTATAATTATAGGTTATTGTATATAGATTTTATTTACTAAGAGGATCTATGAGCTGAAATGTTGTACGCTGCTTTTTCCTGGCAAAAGCCACGTTAGAGACCACTTTAATTTCAATTATAACTTCACATCAAAAGAACCATAAGAACATAATAGCCAGCCTACTATAATAACTGGGGAAGATTTACTAATCCTGTAGTAGATGGCGTAAATGTGAACATGCTGTCTAGACATTCACCAGATTTATTGCAGGGGCTCAGATTGGATGATGAATTTGGATCATGGCTAGATACTTTTATCTATACTTCATTGTGACAGAATTTTATGCCAGAAGTGTGGTGCAATTTTGGTGCAAAAGTTGCATATTAGACCACACCCTTGATACAAAACTATTCCTATTTCCACCAAGCCACACCTCCAAACTTAGATGAGCCAAATTGTACCACATTTTAGTGTAATTTACACCTAAATCCAGATACATTTACAATAGTAATTGTTGGCCACCGTGTATAAAAGTGATGTGTATACTGCTTACCTCTGAGAATCCTACCTTGTAGTAGTAATTCCCTCTTGGCTGTTTGGTGATCCTATCCAGCTGAAAGAAGTGGAGTTGCACATCACTGGCTCTGCTATCTTCATAACTCCCATAGAATTCAGTGGAGAGGGCTACTCTTATGCATGGGCTCCTCTCCTACAGTAAATGTGGCAGCTATATATAAAGGATCAGGTAGTCTGAGTTGCAGAGGTGTGATAGGGACCAGTATCAATGTTTTGTTTTTTTGCCTAGGGGCCCTTACCAGCTTTATTATGGCCCTGATAATTGGTGTCTTGACTTTTTATTTTTCTCTTACATTCTGTGAAACACAACTTTTGATATTTTTCTGTCTACACAGCCATACATCTATATTTTAAGCCTTTGTTTTTGCAGTACCATTTGCTTTTTAAGCATCTTATTATAGTACATATACAGTAAGTTAGTGTTTGAGTAATATACATTTTTATCAGTGATGGAATATATAGAAACCAAAATAAGCTCTTTTTTCAATACCATTTACTGTAAAAAATAAAAAACATGACTTTATAATAATAGTCATGAAGATACCAAATATATGCAACATTGTTTTATTATTTGGATGTAATAACCTAACGTAATAAAAACTAGTTATTAAATATGTTTGTTTGTTTATTGTTTTATTTTCTATTCAATTCTTTTCTATTCTATTTAGCATTGTTTCTGGTCTTATTCGGAGACTTTAATTTCTAGTAATATTTTTATTTTTGATACAATAGATCAAATGGAACCTGAAAACAGATTAAGGTAGTGCCAGACACGGTTAATTCAACAGTCTTTCACAAGTGATTTCCACGAACCAGCAATATGATCATCATAGCCATGGCCTGGAAAAGAGTCAAGGCTACCTGAGAAGAGTCATAGTTATTCATGAGCTCTCTCTCTTGCCACCCACCTGCTGCTGATTGGAAGTTTTCCCCTAGGAAAAAAAAACAAGCCAAAAACTGACAGAGTGGGTACAGCAAGAGCTTATGAATAACCATGACTCTTTTCAGGTAGCCTTAACTCTTTTCCAGGCCCAGGCTGGGATGATAACATTTCTGGTTCTTGGCAATCACTTATGACAGACCACTAAAACAAACCTGTTTGGCACTACTTTATAATGCCTTAAGTGAGGGCAGCATACATTTGATAACAACTTCCCTTTAATTACTTTTTTAATTTTATTTATTTTACATATATTAAAAAACTAAATTCTGAATGATTTTCTGTTTTAAGACACAGTGTTAACCACAAAGCATGTTTCACAATTGTGTTGTTGCTTAGCATTAATACAATACATATCTATAGCCACATTTGTTAGCAAATAATAAGAAAGTGTGTGGAAGACATAAAGGACAGTACATGATCTGTTACATTAGGCCATGGCATATGCCTAGTCCAACATGGCCTTTCCATAAATTCCAATTCCAATGTTTGTCCAGCAAGGGGGAGGTGGTTAGGGGTATCAATGGTGGTAGTGGGGGAGGGGTGGTTAGGGACGACAATGCTGCTGCCAGTGTTGTGCATTGTGGTGTTTAGCACTGCTGAGAGGCATTTTATTCTGTATTATGGTATTTATTCATGCTGTTGGGAGGTATTTTATGCTGCACTGTAGTATGTATTTGCCACTGCAGGATAGCATTTTGTGTAATGTTTATTTGGCATTGCTGGGAGAACTTTTGTGCTGCACAGTGGTATTTATTTGGCACTGCTGGATATTCTGTGCTACAATGTTATAATTATTTGGCACTGCTGGGAGGTATCTTGGGCTAGATTGTGGTAATGCCTGTTCCTGACCATGAGATTAGGTGGAACAAGATAAAGGAAAATTTGCCGCAGAGCAGTATGTATGGCGATCCTGCAGGCATGTTAAACATGATAACTTGTTGGTAGGAGCTGGGTACAAAAATACCTTTTGTGGAGCTTTTATAATTAGAGATGAGCGAATCAAAGCTGACAAAGTGAAATTCGATCTGAATTTCAGGAATCATTCGATTCGCACCGAATCCAAATTTCCTCACGCTTCGAGGTAACAAATCCAATTTTTTCCTAAAATGGCTGCTACACATGTTAGGACATAGAGCAAGGAACTCTGGGAACGAGGGATCACCCACAATGCCATGCATGCAGCCAATCAACAGCCAGCCATCTTGGATTCAGCCATTTTCCAGTGTACTTAGTGCAGTGAGAGATGTTATCAGGCGCTAGGGACAGTAGTAGGAATGACTTGAAAACTTATACTTTGCTCAATAGAAGTTCAGAAAAAAGCATTAGACGTGTAGGGAAAGGATAGGGAGGAATTATTCCACAGTATTGAAGCAGAACAGTGTTCAATAGGGGTGTTTACAGCCTGGGTAACAGGAACAACCTATTACACCTTGCTGCACTGACTGTGGATCCAAATTGCCATTATACTGCTGCTTATTTCAGGTTTGCAATACCTCTGTAATTCCAGCAAACCCTTCTTGTTATTGGGGTCTTATTAGCCTATGTGCGGTGCAGTTGAATATATGTTCTAAAGCCTTTTTTGGAGTGTACTAGTGGGGGGAAAAAGGGGCTTATTATCCATTGTGTGTTTAAGTAAGAAAATTACAGCCTTTTTTGGCGTGTATTAGTGCCCCCAAAAAAATTTATTTGCTGTTCATGGCCGCAATTATATGTTCTAAACCTTTTTTGGGGCGT
The DNA here is from genome assembly GCF_014858855.1 of Bufo gargarizans. NCBI lineage: Eukaryota > Metazoa > Chordata > Amphibia > Anura > Bufonidae > Bufo > Bufo gargarizans. The sequence goes on along the minus strand of NC_058084.1, from coordinate 491,321,816 downwards.
GTAGAAGCGGGGAAAATTTTTTATTAGCCGTTGTGTGTTGAAGTGAGAAAATTACAGCCCTTTTTGGTGTGTATTAGTGGCAAAATATATATATATATATAATCAGCTGTGAATTGCGATTGTTATATTTATTTTTTGGGGGTATATTAATAGGAAAAAGAATACGTCTTATTAGCCGGTCTGCAGTGAACCATTGTTATACAGCCATTGTTGGGGTGTATTAATGTGAAAAATATGTACGTGTTATTAGCCATTCTGCAGTGAATTTACATTGTCATACAGACATTGTTGCGTTGTATATGGTCAAGGACAATATATGTCCTTTGCGAATCGAAGCTGACGAAGTGTAATTCGGTCCGAATTTCAGGAAAAATTCGATTTGCGACGAATGTGAATTTCCTCACGCTTCATGGTAACAAATTGCATTTTTTCTAAAATGGCGGCTACACGTGTGAGGACTGAGGACATGGGGCAAGGAACTCTGGGAAGGCGGGATCATCCAGATTGACATGCCTGCATGCAGCCAATCAGCAGCCAGCCAGCCCTGTAATGTCACAGCCCTATAAATACGGCAGCCATCTTACAGTCAGAAAATTCCAACATTCAGAGTGCAGGGACAGACATGTGAAGGCGCTAGGAATAGCAATTGGAAAAACCTGATTGTGGGAAAAAAAGACAGAAAAAATGATTTATAAGTGCAGAGAAAGGATAGGGAGGAATCATTTCACAGCATCTTAGTGCAGGGAGAGACGTCAGAAGGTGCTAGGGACATTGATAGGAAAGTGGTTTATAAGTGAAGGGAAAGATTATATGGGAATCCAAATAGCCATTAGACAGCTCTGTCATTCCAGCTATTTGGGCTGCAAGTGCTATGTTGAAAAGCCTTTAGTGGCTTATATTGTATCTTAGTATCTTATATCAGTACTACAAGAAAAATAAATATGCATTACACTTCTACAATTATTTCTGGTGAAAGCGTATAGGGGCGAATTTCAGTAAAAAAAAGAAAAATATATACGCACTGCACTGTCGCAATTATTTATGGTGAAAGCGTATAGGGGCATATTTCAGGACTACAAGAAATATATACAGGCACTTCACTCAGTTAATATATTCTCAGTTAACTTCTGCAGTTAATTGTGGTTAAAGCATTTAGTGGCCTATTTTAGTACAAAAAGAAAAATATATGTCACTTTTAGGGGTGTTTTAATTTCAGTTTAAGTTGTTTAGTTCAGCTACAAATATATCAGACAGAGAATGCCAGGCCATGCACAGAGGAGTGGCAGAGGCCTAAATGTTTCTGGCGCAAGTAGAGGTTGCAGCAGACTAAGGGGGCGTGGCAGCAGGAGTTGCAACGACCAGGTCGCAGGGGCAACACATGAGGCTACAGTGGGCCAATGGGGGTAGTAGTTCATTTACTCACGGTTAGCAGAGCCTTCCTGGGCCGACGTACAGTGATGGGGAAGACAGCACTAAAACTTCCGGGGCACTCTCCACTGCAGGGAACACCAGCCAGATGGAAGTTGAGGTGCCCTTGATGGTATAGGTGTTTAAGGTGTTTTGGTGGCTTGGGCCCTGTGTTCATGATGCCATCACCGTAAGGTGCAAATATTGAGTGTAGTAGTAGAAATGTTGAGGAGGCAGTTGTAATCAAACAGTTGAACATTTACTGAATCAATTGTCTTCAGGTAGTCAGTACAGATACAGTTCATTTATATGGCATGAGTGATGACTCAGAAATAGGTTCAGTAGAATTCCTTTTATCAGGTTTAGGCAATTGTCAGTTAGGGAGTTCTCTAGTACTTTAGCACTACATTAAGCATAATTAGATTTAAGTCCACTTTTCATAGCTCTCAGGTACTAAATATACGGTTTTCTACTCATCTTGAGCTATCCAATTAGGGCGTTTCTCACTTGTGGCAGGCAAACTCTATGCAACATTATTTGCAGGATGCTCTCCTGAAGTATTCAGGTTCAATATATTCCAGAAGGCTTCTAGTGAATAACTTGTCACCTTGGTCATCCGGCTGTGTCCAGGAACTTGGAAAGTTACTCTTGGTCACTTGCGCTTGTGAAGTCCATAGGCCAGACTCAGCTCTAACCTTTTCTAGGCTTCATATTTATATGTAGACTTACTGTCCAGTGCTAAGCTGCTGTAACTACAGTACTCTTAGTTTGTCATCTCCAGGATTGATCAGGTCCGGGAGGAAAGAAATTGCAGCTACATAGTGGATAAGGCCTGTTTCTCTCCTCCATACACTTGCTTCTCTCTCTCCTTCACTACGATACACTACTTCACTTCCTGTTCTAACACACCCCAAGCTATATAAATGAGTGGAGCCCGCACCACCTAGGGGCGAATGGGTGTAATGACAATGCCAGCCTGATAATAGGAAATACCATACATTGCAAATACATTGGATAAATAGGCAGATTTTTAAAGTGTTCCTTTTACAGAGATATGTGGGACGCTGAGAGTCACAGCGAGCGGCCTGAGCTCCCAGTGTCATCTAGCGGTTGTGTCTTGACCAGCAACCCAGCGGTTCTTGATTGGTTAACTCGGTTATCCACATCCTCCCAAGTGACATCAGACACCCCCAGCCAACAGTCGGTGGGTTCGTCAGACACAACCCTTAGTTGGCATGGCCCGGGAGCAGGCCCTGTGCCCTCATCTGTCCTAAACCTGCCTCTGTCCTTTTCTGTTCCCTCACCGTGAGAAGTACTATATGCTGTGCGCTCAGCTACACTTTTCAGTGAGGAAGAGCTACTAGAGGACAGTCAGCAGCTACTGCCCAGCCATGATCTGGAGGAGATATCTGCCGCTTCCTCCGCTAGGCGGGCATGAAGTGATGAGGAGAGTGGCGGCAGGAGCTTGTGTTGCGAGCGGTCAGGCTCCTGACCCAGAGACCATTGAGCAGGACATTAGTAATGTGCAGACACTACTTGATGATGATAAAGCCAATCGCACTTGGGAGCCGGGTGCAGAAGGGGCTTCATCCTCATCAGGAGAAGAGGGTGGTAGCTTGCCTGTGAGGCAGCGGCTGAGCCAGCAAGGTGATAGCATGGCTGAGAGTCAGCAGGGTGGCAGCAGTTGCAGGTCAGGAGCCAAACATACCCAGGGTGGACCACCTGCATCGCAGCAGCCTACCTGCCTGGGAAGTAGTGGTGCAGGGGTTCACAGAGGCAGCGGCAGTAGCAGTCAGTCAGTGTGGACTGTTGAGGGGAAAATCACCTACTCGGCGGTGTGGCAGTTTTTTTATTAAGCTGCCAGAGGAGGTTAACATGCCCACATGTAGAAAATGTGGGCAGACTGTGAAGGGTGGCCAGGGTGCCAATGTTGGCACTATGGCCCTGCGTCAACATATGCAGCGTCGCCATGCAGTGGCCTGGGAGAACCTTGGCTCTGATGTGGTGGTCCAGCCTGCTGCAGCTACCGCTGCATCACTCAGTGGCACACACCCTGTTTCAGCCAGTCAAGGCTCCACCACCTCAGCCAAAGGGATCTGTTCGTCATTCCCATCTTCTGCTGGTACAGAAGCTCCTGCTCCTGGTCAGTCATTCTGTCAGCAATCGATCACCGAAGCAATTGTCAAGAGATAGCAGTATGCGTGCACGCTCCAACAGCGCAGAAGCTGGACGTGCTCTTGTTCAAGTTGCTGATGCTGCAGCCCCTACTTTTCCAAGCTGAGGTGGAGAGTCCCAAGCCGTCATTTATTTGCGAAAAAGACAGTACCAGCCCTGCAAAAATATGTAGGACAGAAGATGGGCCAGTCCTTGAGCCTGTCGGTGTCTGCCAAAGTGCACGGTAGCGCCGACGTGTGGAGTTGTAACTACGGTCATGGACAGTACATATCCTTTACGACCCACTGGGTGAATGTGGTTCCTGCACAGGCACACCAGCAACTTGGCCAGGTCACGCCGCTTCCGCCTTCTTGTTGTCATGCTGTTGGTCCTGCGACAATGTCCGCCTCTGCCTCCTCATCCTCCACCATGTCCTCAGCCTCGACTGCAGGGACAAGTCAAAGTGCCCCTCCAGCATACCACATGTGCAGGGTACGGCGGTGTCACGCTGTTCTGCACCTCGGATGGTGGTTCAACTGTTGAATCTTGTCTTTCAACATAAAATGGTGGATATATTTATCTCTTCATTATCTGTACTGTCACTTTGAGTTATTTAAGCACTTTATGTTCTCTGAGAGGTATATCTGAGGTCTAACTGATAGTTCACTTGCTGAATTTGGTCGCAATTTGCAATATGCAGCTAGCAATAATATTTGCAGATTGGTTGAGTATGATCTGGTATGGTTGTATGCAATTTGGATTGCAATATAGAATTTGAATTTGGATTGTGAACTTTGTAGTTTGCAATTGAATTTGGTGGAACTGTAAGTAAACACATATATAATTGGTTCAGTATACAGTCCTAATCGGTTCATTAACAGTGGGAACATTATATAACTGTTTTATATACCTATTTTGGCCTCTCTGCTTCCATAAAACACAGCTCTTAGTGGAGTGAATGTCTGTTCAGCTCTGTTCTCTCTCTCTGGTGAATAATAATTTCTAGCAGCTCCTGCTAGGGAATTTCCCACACAGGCTGTGTGTGAGGCTGGCTATGATTGGCCAAGACTCCTGCTCTGTGTGAGGCTGGCTGTGATTGGTCAAGACTCTTGCCCAGCAACAACAGCTTAACTCTATGCTTTCTGTTGTGTCTGCTGTGTCGTTGAGCTTAACTTACATTATATAATGAATCTCAAAATCACATAATCTTTTTCTGCTCCTGTGGACACAAAATATAACTATTACATGACATCTAAACACAAAGTCATTATAAATAACTCTGCTTTTGTCTTTAAAACACAAACATAGCAACTGTATTAAGGTTATTGGCAGGTCTAGCTGTATAAACATATAAGCTATGTTAGCAACCTAGGACAGGTCTTAGCTGGCCAGCTACACTCCCACCAAAATTACCTATAATTCTATGTTCTCAGTAGTAGAACAAACATGAATTTGAGGAATTTTCCATCATGTTCTCAACTTCCAAGTGTCTTTTATCACTCCCAAGTAAAACAACTAACTTCTGTATAGGACATTCCAACTTGAGTGGAGTAGTGAGACGTTTTCCCTTTTTATCAAGTTTTGAGTCTCCTATTTGTCTGAATACTGGTAGATGCAACTCTTGCCTTTCCCATAACCAGGGAACAGTGTATCTTTTCTTCTCCTATCATTCTGATGTAGGAGCACTGACCATAACCATAACTACTGGCATCTGAAAAGTAATGAAGTTCTATTTTCTTGTACTTCCCGAACTCATGAGGTACAAAACATCTGGGTATCCGAACCTCTCTCAAGTTTTGCAGGTCTCTTATCCAACTCTCCCACCTTTGCCTCAAATTTTCAGGTATGGGCTTGTCCCATCCCAACATCTGTCTCCATAATTCTTGTAGTATTTAATTTGCTCTGAGGTTTACTGGGGCCAAGAATCCCAATGGATCAAATATAGAAGCCACTGCAGAAAGAATGGTACGTCTAGTTGCAATTTTCTCTTCAATAGATGCTTCTAACAAGAACTTGTCATTCTCTACATTCCATCCCAATCCAAGTACGTTCTGGACTGGATGATGATCATAATTGAGATCTACATTCTTCATTGTTGATGCACGTTCAGAGTCACTGATGGGTTCCAGTACCTCTCTGTTGTTTGAGATAAATTTATGAAGGAACAGGATTCCTCTTGCTCATAACTCTTGGCTTTCTTTCACTAGTTTAATTGCAGATTCTGTGGACTCTAGACTTATAAGACCATCATCTACATAAAAGTTTTTCTTCAGAAAATTTTCTGCTGATGGGCAATCCTTTTCATTCTGATTGGACAGGTACTTCAAACCATAATTGGCGCAACCTGGAGATGATGCTGCTTCAAACAAGTGTACTATTATTCAGTATTCTGCTGGCTCTGTTTCTGTATATCCGTTAGAAACCTCAGAAAGTCTCTATCTTCATTGTTCACATGAAACTGGTGGAACATCTTTTCAACGTCACACATGACCGCTACAGGATACTTTCTGAATCTACAGAGTACTCCAGGCAGAGTGTTTTAAGATCTGGTCCTTTTAGTAGATGATCATTCAATACAACACCATCGTACTTTGTTGAACAATTAAATACTACTTTAATCTTATCTGGTTTCTTTGAGTGGTAATGACCTTGATGTGGGATGTACCACACTTCTCCTTCTTTAGGTTGGCTATTAACTTTCTCTGCATGTCCTTCTTTGAGGATGCCTTCCAAGAATTTCAAGTAATCATTCTTGAGTTTGGGATCTCTTCCCATCCTTTTCTTCAAACATTTCAATCTTGCTAGGGCAAGATTTCTGTTATTCAGCAGATGAGGTTGTTCTCTAAAAGGTAAGGGCATTTTTAAGATGACCTTGGTGATTCTGCTGAATACTTTCTTCTAGAGTGTGTATGAACTTTATGTCTTCTTGGCATACACCCTTTTCTTTAGAACTTATGTCTGCAAAGTCGGATTCAAGGATCTTGATTACTTTTGCTGGACTTACAGTTGGTAACTCTTGGACAGATATTCGATGACACAATCCTGAAATGCACACTGGTACAACCATTGATGTGCCATTGCTATTTTCATCCATCACTCTGCAAGAGAATACTGATCCTTTTTTCCTTCCTCAGTTTTGTTTAGGTATTGAGGAATTATCTTTCTTTGGACGTTTTTCATGTAGTGGTGTAGGATGGTGCTCTTTGCAAATGCTGCATGTGGCCTGTTTCTTACACTCATTAGTAACATGGCCATTTCTTAGACAACCGAAACACAGTTGGTTATCAAGTACAAACCTTTTCTTTTCATCTTGGTACTTCTCTTTTAATTGTTGGACCTTGTATAAGGAGTGGTTCTCTCCACAGAACATACATTTGAAGGTAGTCTGAAGATTTGTTGGTTCTGTCACTCTACTGATCCCAGTAGTGACTTTGAACTCGCTCTCTTAGGTATCTGGACCTTTAGCTGCTGTGTTGGTTGCAAAACTAGTTGCTCTTGCACGTCTTATTTCTCTTGCAGGCCTTTCTTCTAAGGATTTTAAGGTGTATGATGATGTTACTGGATTACATACTATCCGTGCTTCCTTATTAACCAACTCAGAGAACTCTTTAAAACTTGGAAAGGTCTTGCCTAGATTTAACTGTTCAGTCACATAGCGATTCCATCTAGAAGCCAATTCTTCAGGCAGCTTGGCTAGCATCCTGTGGTTTTCTAGACAGTCATTCAGTACTTCTAGACCTTGAACATGCGGGATGGCATTGCTGCATTATTGCAGGAAGTCACCATACTCCTGGAGTCTGAAGTGTTCTTTAGGACCTATTTTAGGTCAGTTATGCAATTTCTCTCTAAAAGCTCTTTGTACTAAGAAAGGATTACCATATCTTGCATTTATTTTTTTCTCCTGAGCATTGAAGTGGCATCTAGGAATTGAATCATTGGGTTCTATTTTCTCACTTAGTTCTGAATTAGGTGAGTCCCTTTCTTTTTCTTTTCCAGTAGCGATAGAGGGTAAATCCACACACCTTTTTCCTAACACTGGACTAGGCCTCTCTTTGTCTTTCTGAGCAGGGATGGAAGGATAATTACTTATTTCCTCACTAAGTGCTGGAGATTTCTTTCTATTCTCCTGGGAGTATGTAGAAAAGTAGGAGTCTGCTTCTTTACTTAGTACAGATTTGAACCTTTGACTACTCTGATTTATATCCTCTTTCTGTACTCTGAGTCTGGCTTCTATAATCTTAACTTCTTTTTGCCTTTCCAGACTTTTCATCTGTTGGCGCTGTGCTTCCATTTCAGCTTCCATTTGATGGTGCTGTGCTTCCATTTGACAGCACTGTGCCTCAATGGCAGCTTTCATTTTAATTTCTGCTCTCTTGAAGCAAGTTGTTCAGCTAATTCCTTTCTTTTGGCTGAAGTATTTGAGGACTCTGATATATGGGTGGCACTTCTGCTAGCGAAGGAAGTCACACTTGAGATTGTGGTTTCCCCTAAGGACCTAGCATAGTCTCTCATAAAAAGTTAATTCATTTTACTTCTTGCTTTAACTTCATCATAATTAGCTGCAGATGAAAGTTCTCTCATGAGCTTTACTAAATCTTTAGTGACCGCAGTACATGTGTCCATGTTCATTACAATGTCCTGAAAAGGTGTCGTAAACAATCGCAGGTTGAAATATGCTGCCATAAGCTCTTATTCAGATTCTTCTACCATCTCTACCATATCACTCAAGTTCCTTTTTATACACCCAGGTGAACTTTTTCTCTTTTAATGCTGCTTCTTGCTCCAAATTTTTTGCATCTTTGAGGTCGGTTTTCTGGCACGTGATGAACGTCTTAGTTCATCTGTTTGGGCTCTATTTGTTTGAGGCAAGACTAATGCTGCATCAGACTCTTCTACCGACAGGTTCTCTTGCTCCTCAACTTCTACTCTATCTATCTTTGTATCCTCTAACAGTAGCATGGTAATACAAGGCTCAGACATTTTACTTTAAATGCAATATTGACAAATGCAGAAATAAATGACTTTCACTTTAAATGTAACAGCGATAGATGCAGGCAATAAATTACTTTCACTTTAAATGCAATAGAGTCCGTGTATTACAAACTGTCCTTTGTCTTTTATTCCTGAACATGAAAATGTCACTTTATACCAAAAACTATGTGCAATGATAAGTAATAAGGAAAGCTCTAACCTTATTCTAAAGAGCAGGAAAAAAATGTCTGTCTTAAAGGTGGCGTGTCTTTTCATGATCATGCGATGCTCTGCACTGGCTTGCGATGCTCTATGATGACTTGCGATGATCTGTGCAGACTTGCGATGAGCTGGCTTGGATACGCTGCTGCAGGCTTTGGGCCTAGTGGCGGGAAATAGCTGGCTGCAGTACGTGGCCTCTTCGTAAATAGTGGTACTTTGGCCTCCCACCCTCTATTTCTCTCTATAGGGATAGCAGGAGGTTTGGCGCTCTTTCTCAGAATATTTTGCCTCTACCGTTCTGCAAGAGTCGGCTGCAGTTTGACTAATGCACACGTTCTATGGCCTCTATGGTAGCTCCGCTGAGGTGTCTTTGCTTGCTCACTGAGGGAACAGTTGCTGCGTGGCGGTGTATGCTGGCGCTCTGCTGCTCTAATGCACTCTTTACTGTGCAAGTTGAGAAACGCTAGCACTTCACCCTCTGAGGGTAATAGTTCCACTGTGGCAGGCACAGTACTATGAAGTGCCTTTTGCGCTGTGGCATTAGAAGAATTTTTATATCTCTGACTTTTTAATCTAACCAGACTGTCTATTACTCTGTAATTCCTTTAGCGCCATTCTATGGAAGCAGTAGGTTTAAAGAGCACAACAAATGCTTTAACCACTTCAACCCCGCTAGCTAAAACCCCCTTCATGACCAGGCCACTTTTTACACTTCTGCACTACACTACTTTCACCGTTTATCGCTCGGTCATGCAACTTACCACCCAAATGAATTTTACCTCCTTTTCTTCTCACTAATAGAGCTTTCATTTGGTGGTATTTTATTGCTGCTGACATTTTTACTTTTTTTGTTATTAATCGAGATTTAACGATTTTTTTGCAAAAAAATGACATTTTTCACTTTCAGCTGTAAAATTTTGCAAAAAAAAACACATCCATATATAAATTTTTCGCTAATGTCTTTTATAAAAAAAAATGTTTGGGCAAAAAAAAATGGTTTGGGTAAAAGTTATAGCGTTTACAAACTATGGTGCAAAAATGTGAATTTCCACTTTTTGAAGCAGCTCTGACTTTCTGAGCACCTGTCATGTTTCCTGAGGTTCTACAATGCCCAGACAGTACAAACACCCCACAAATGACCCCATTTCGGAAAGTAGACACCCTAAGGTATTCGCTGATGGGCATAGTGAGTTCATAGAACTTTTTATTTTTTGTCACAAGTTAGCGGAAAATGATGATTTTTTTTTTTTTTTTTTCCTTACAAAGTCTCATATTCCACTAACTTGCGACAAAAAATAAAAAATTCTAGGAACTCGCCATGCCCCTCACGGAATACCTTGGGGTGTCTTCTTTCCAAAATGGGGTCACTTGTGGGGTAGTTATACTGCCCTGGCAATTTAGGGGCCCAAATGTGTGAGAAGAACCTTGCAATCAAAATGTGTAAAAAATGGCCTGCGAAATCCGAAAGGTGCACTTTGGAATATGTGCCCCTTTGCCCACCTTGGCTGCAAAAAAGTGTCACACATCTGGTATCGCTGTACTCAGGAGAAGTTGGGGAATGTGTTTTGGGGTGTCATTTTACATATACCCATGCTGGGTGAGAGAAATATCTTGGCAAAAGACATCTTTTCCAATTTTTTTATACAAAGTTGGCATTTGACCAAGATATTTTTCTCACCCAGCATGGGTATATGTAAAATGACACCCCAAAACACATTCCCCAACTTCTCCAGAGTACGGCAATACCAGATGTGTGACACTTTTTTGCAGCCAAGATGGGCAAAGGGGCACATATTCCAAAGTGCACCTTTCGGATTTCGCAGGCCATTTTTTACACATTTGATTGCAAAGTTCTTCTCACACATTTGGGCCCCTAAATTGCCAGGGCAGTATAACTACGCCACAAGTGACCCCATTTTGGAAAGAAAACACTCCAAGGTATTCCGTGAGGGGCACGGCGAGTTCCTAGAATTTTTTATTTTTTGTCACAAGTTAGCGGAAAATGATGATTTTTCATTTTTTTTTTCTTTTATCCTTACAAAGTCTCATATTCCACTAACTTGCGACAAAAAATAAAAAATTCTAAGAACTCGCCGTGCCCCTCACGGAATACCTTGGGGTGTCTTCTTTCCAAAATGGGGTCACTTGTGGCGTAGTTATACTGCCCTGGCAATTTAGGGGCCCAAATGTGTGAGAAGTACCTTGCAATCAAAATGTGTAAAAAATGGCCTGCGAAATCCGAAAGGTGCACTTTGGAATGTGTGCCCCTTTGCCCACCTTGGCTGCAAAAAAGTGTCACACATCTGGTATCGCCGTACTCAGGAGAAGTTGGGGAATGTGTGTGGGGTGTCATTTTCCATATACCCATGCTGGGTGAGAAAAATATCTTGGTCAAATGCCAACTTTGTATAAAAAAAATTGGAAAATATGTCTTTTGCCAAGATATTTCTCTCACCCAGCATGGGTATATGTAAAATGACACCCCACACACATTCCCCAACTTCTCCTGAGTACGGCGATACCAGATGTGTGACACTTTTTTGCAGCCAAAGTGGGCAAAGGGGCACATATTCCAAAGTGCACCTTTCGGATTTCGCAGGCCATTTTTTACACATTTTGATTGCAAAGTTCTTCTCACATATTTGGGCCCCTAAATTGCCAGGGCAGTATAACTACGCCACAAGTGACCCCATTTTGGAAAGAAGACACCCCAAGGTATTCCGTGAGGGGCACGGCGAGTTCCTAGAATTTTTTATTTTTTGTCACAAGTTAGCGGAAAATGATGATTTTTCTTTTTTTTTCATTTTTCCTTACAAAGTCTCATATTCCACTAACTTGCGACAAAAAATAAAAAATTCTAGGAACTCGCCGTGCCCCTCACGGAATACCTTGGGGTGTCCTCTTTCCAAAAAGGGGTCACTTGTGGCGTAGTTATACTGCCCTGGCAATTTAGGGGCCCAAATGTGTGAGAAGTACCTTGCAATCAAAATGTGTAAAAAATGGCCTGCGAAATCCGAAAGGTGCACTTTGGAATGTGTGCCTCTTTGCCCACCTTGGCTGCAAAAAAGTGTCACACATCTGGTATCGCCGTACTCAGGAGAAGTTGGGGAATGTGTTTTGGGGTGTCATTTTTCATATACCCATGCTGGGTGAGAGAAATATCTTGGCAAAAGACATATTTTCCAATTTTTTTTATACAAAGTTGGCATTTGACCAAGATATTTTTCTCACCCAGCATGGGTATATGGAAAATGACACCCCACACACATTCCCCAACTTCTCCTGAGTACGGCGATACCAGATGTGTGACACTTTTTTGCAGCCAAAGTGGGCAAAGGGGCACATATTCCAAAGTGCACCTTTCGGATTTCGCAGGCCATTTTTTACACATTTTGATTGCAAAGTTCTTCTCACACATTTGGGCCCCTAAATTGCCAGGGCAGTATAACTACGCCACAAGTGACCCCATTTTGGAAAGAAGACACCCCAAGGTATTCCGTGAGAGGCACGGCGAGTTCCTAGAATTTTTTATTTTTTGTCACAAGTTAGCGGAAAATGATGATTTTTCTTTTTTTTTCTTTTTTCCTTACAAAGTCTCATATTCCACTAACTTGCGACAAAAAATAAAAAATTCTAGGAACTCGCCGTGCCCCTCACGGAATACCTTGGGGTGTCTTCTTTCCAAAATGGGGTCACTTGTGGCGTAGTTATACTGCCCTGGCAATTTAGGGGCCCAAATGTGTGAGAAGTACCTTGCAATCAAAATGTGTAAAAAATGGCCTGCGAAATCCGAAAGGTGCACTTTGGAATGTGTGCCCCTTTGCCCACCTTGGCTGCAAAAAAGTGTCACACATCTGGTATCGCCGTACTCAGGAGAAGTTGGGGAATGTGTTTTGGGGTGTCATTTTACATACACCCATGCTGGGTGAGAGAAATATCTTGGCAAAAGACAACTTTTCCCATTTTTTTATACAAAGTTGGCATTTGACCAAGATATTTTTCTCACCCAGCATGGGTATATGTAAAATGACACCCCAAAACACATTCCCCAACCTCTCCTGAGTACGGCGATACCAGATGTGTGACACTTTTTTGCAGCCAAGTTGGGCAAAGGGGCACATATTCCAAAGTGCACCTTTCGGATTTCACAGGCCATTTTTTACACATTTGATTGCAAAGTTCTTCTCACACATTTGGGCCCCTAAATTGCCAGGGCAGTATAACTACGCCACAAGTGACCCCATTTTGGAAAGAAGACACCCCAAGGTATTCCGTGAGGGGCACGGCGAGTTCCTCGAATTTTTTATTTTTTGTCACAAGTTAGCGGAAAATTATGATTTTTCTTTTTTTTTCTTTTTTCCTTGCAAAGTCTCATTTTCCACTAACTTGCGACAAAAAAGAAAAAATTCTAGGAACTCGCCGTGCCCCTAACGGAATACCTTGGGGTGTCTTCTTTCCAAAATGGGGTCACTTGTGGCGTAGTTATACTGCCCTGGCAATTTAGGGGCCCAAATGTGTGAGAAGTACCTTGCAATCAAAATGTGTAAAAAATGGCCTGCGAAATCCGAAAGGTGCACTTTGGAATGTGTGCCCCTTTGCCCACCTTGGCTGCAAAAAAGTGTCACACATCTGGTATCGCCGTACTCAGGAGAAGTTGGGGAATGTGTTTTGGGGCGTCATTTTACATATACCCATGCTGGGTGAGAGAAATATCTTGGCAAAAGTCAACTTTTCCCATTTTTTTATACAAAGTTGGCATTTGACCAAGATATTTTTCTCACCCAGCATGGGTATATGTAAAATGACACCCCAAAACACATTCCCCAACTTCTCCTGAGTACGGCGATACCAGATGTGTGACACTTTTTTGCAGCCTAGATGCGCAAAGGTGCCCAAATTCCTTTTAGGAGGGCATTTTTAGACATTTGGATCCCAGACTTCTTCTCACACTTTCGGGCCTCTAAAAAGCCAGGGCAGTATAAATACCCCACATGTGATGCCACTTTGGAAAGAAGACACCCCAAGGTATTCAATGAGGGGCCTGGCGAGTTCATAGAATTTTTTATTTTTTTTGCATAAGTTAGCGGAAATTGATTTTTTTTTTGTTTTTTTCTCACAAAGTCTCACTTTCCGCTAACTTAGGACAAAAATTTCAATCTTTCATGGACTCAATATGCCCATCACGGAATACCTTGGGGTGTCTTCTTTCTGAAATGGGGTCACATGTGGGGTATTTATACTGCCCTGGCATTTTAGGGGCCCTAAAGCGTGAGAAGAAGTCTGGAATATAAATGTCTAAAAATGTTTACGCATTTGGATTCCGTGAGGGGTATGGTGAGTTCATGCGAGATTTTATTTTTTGACACAAGTTAGTGGAATATGAGACTTAGTAAGAAAAAACAAACAAAAAAATATATATATTTCCGCTAACTTGGGCCAAAAAAATGTCTGAATGGAGCCTTACAGGGGGGTGATCAATGACAGGGGGTGATCAGGGAGTGTATATGGGTGATCACCCCCCTGTCATTGATCACCCCCCTGGTAAGGCTCCATTCAGACGTTCGTATGATTTTTACGGATCCATGGATACATGGATCGGATCCGCAAAACACATGCGGACGTCTGAATGGAGCCTTACAGGGGGGTAATCAATGACAGGGGGTGATCAGGGAGTGTATATGGGTGATCACCCCCCTGTCATTGATCACCTCCCTGTAAGGCTCCATTCAGACGTCCGCATGTGTTTTGCGGATCCGATCCATGTATCCATGGATCCGTAAAAATCATACGGACGTCTGAATGGAGGCTTACAGGGGGGTGATCAATGACAGGGGGTGATCAGGGAGTGTATATGGGTGATCACCCCCCTGTCATTGATCACCCCCCTGTAAGGCTCCATTCAGATGTCCGAATGATTTTTACGGATCCATGGATACATGGATCGGATCCGCAAAACACATGCGGACGTCTGAATGGAGCCTTACAGGGGGGTGATCAATGACAGGGGGGTGATCAATGACAGGGGGTGATCAGGGAGTGTATATGGGTGATCACCCCTCTGTCATTGATCACCCCCCTGTAAGGCTCCATTCAGACATCCGCATGTGTTTTGCGGATCCGATCCATGTATCCGTAAAAATCATACGGACGTCTAAATGGAGCCTTACAGGGGGGTGATCAATGACAGGGGGTGATCAGGGAGTGTATATGGGTGATCACGCCCCTGTCATTGATCACCCCCTGTAAGGCTCCATTCAGACGTCCGAATGATTTTTACGGATCCATGGATACATGGATCGGATCCGCAAAACACATGCGGACGTCTGAATGGAGCCTTACAGGGGGTGATCAATGACAGGGGGTGATCAGGGAGTGTATATGGGTGATCACCCGCCTGTCATTGATCACCCCCCTGTAAGGCTCCATTCAGACGTCCGCATGTGTTTTGCGGTACGAACCCGCAACTTTACAGTTCAGGGTTCGCTCAAACCTATTTTTGACTAATTTTAAAAGTATATTTTAAGTATTTCACAAAACTCTGTGTATCACACCTATCGATAGCACACCTATACCAGTCCTTAAAAAGACTTTTGTGGCCCTATTAGCTAGAGTTTGGTGTTCCTAACAGCCTGTCCCTGATCCACACACCAACCTCTTCCTACACTGGCAAAAGACTGAAATCCTAAAGTTCGGTAAAATCCTAAAGTTCGGTACGAACCCGAACTTTACAGTTCAGGTTCGCTCAAACCTATTTTTGACTCATTTTAAAAGTATATTTTAAGTATTTCACAAAACTCTGTGTATCACACCTATCGATAGCACACCTATACCAGTCCTTAAAAAGACTTTTGTGGCCCTATTAGCTAGAGTTTGGTGTTCCTAACAGCCTGTCCCTGATCCACACACCAACCTCTCCCTACACTGGCAAAAGACTGAATGTAAAATGGCGGCCAGATCAGGTTTATTTATAAGGTAGGGGGTATGTCCATGTGCTTAAACATCTCAATTGGCTGTCCTGTACCACCTAGATGTGTGATGGGTCAAAGTTCTTCACAATGTAAAAGAATATGGCGGGCTCAAATATCGCCATATGTTCGCATGTTCAGCGAATCACAAATGCGCAAAGTTCACCGCAAAATGACCGCCAGGCGAACCGCAAGGCCATCTATAGCACTAACTATTTGCAGATTGGTTGAGTATGATCTGGAATAGTCCTATGCAATTTGGATTGCGATATGGAATTTGAATTTGCATTGTGAACTTTGTAGTTTGCAAATGAATTTGGTGGAACTGTAAGTAAACACACATATATTTGGTTCAGTATACAGTTCTAATCACTACATTGACAGTAGAAACATTATATAACTGTTTTAAATACCTATTTCTCTACTTCCATAAAACTCGGCTCTTAGTGAGTGAATGTCTGTACAGCTTCTCTCTCTCTGGTGAATAATAACTTCTAGCAGCTCCTGCTAGGGAATTTCCCACACAGGCTGTGTGTGAGTCTGTCTGTGATTGGCCAAGACTCCTGCTCTGTGTGAGGCTGGCTGGGATTGGTCAAGACTCCTGCCCAACAAAAACAGTTTAACTATATGCTTTCTGTTATGTCTGCTGTGTCATTGAGCTTACCTTTAAATTATATAATGAATCCTAAAATCACATTATCTTTTTCTGCTTCTGTGGACACAAAATATAACTATTACATGACATCCAAACATGAAGTCACTGTAAATAACTCTGATTTTGTCTTTAACACACAAACATAGGAACTGTATTAAGGTTATTGGCAGGTCTAGCTGTATAAACATATAAGCTATGTTAGCAACTTAGGACAGGTTTCACTGCTTCCCCTGTGAGAGATCTGAGATCGGATAGACTTGCGGCACGTAAGTCTGACAGGTTTTTCTGTTTGTTGCTGGGAGGATCCCACCTTTCCACAGGTTCTGCGCGTTACCTGTGAAGAGGCTCTATTTAAGTCCGCCTTCTACTGCTGACCTTGCGGTTGATATTTCCTTCAGGAGTCCTAGGCTGGTTGTTTGAGGATCCTCTGCTTCCCTCTCATCTCAAGCTAAGTTCTCCTGTTTCTCCCAGTTGTTTGTGTTGTTTCTAGATCTCAGGGAGATGCTGGTCCCTTCATTTTGGAAGGTACCGGCTGTCTCAGTTCCCGCTCCCTAAGTTAGGGTTTGCGACAGTGTCTGCAGGGCTTAGGTTCCTCATCCCCACTTACCGTGACAAAAGGTCTTAGCTGGCCAGCAACACATACTATGTTTCCTTGCCACTCTGTGGTATCCTCCTGCTGCTGCTGCCTTATCCACAATATGTCTGCTTGCCACTCTGTGGTCTCCGGATGCTGCTGCTGATGCTACCATCTCAACACTATGTCACCTTGCCACTATGTGGTCTCCTGATGCTGCTGCAATTTCCACACTATGTCACCTTGCCACTCTGTGGTATCCTCCTGCTGCTGCCATTTTCACACTATGTCACCTTGCCATTCTATGGTATCCTGCTACTGCCATCTCCACAATTTGTCACCTTGCCACTTTGTGTTTGATATACCTGCTTCCACAAAATACTGATTGAGGCCTACGATATACCTGCTTCCACAAAATATTGATTAAGGGGTTCGATATTCCTCTTTCCACCAAATATTGATTGAGGCCTACGATAAACCTGCTTCCACAAAATACTGACTAAGGGGTTTGATCTAACTGTTTCCACCAAATAATGATTGAGGCCTGCCATATACCTGCTTCCACAAAATACCGATTAAGGGGTTTGATCTACCTGTTTCCACCAAATATTGATTGAGGCCTACCATATACCTGCTTCCACAAAATACTGATTAAGGGGTTCGATATACCTGTTTCCACCAAATATCGATTGAGGTCTGCAAAATACCTGCTTGCACAAAATACTAATTAAGAGGTTCAATATACCTGCTTCCACAAAATGCTGTTTTAAGGGTTTGATATACCTGTTTCCACCAAATATTGATTGAGGCCTGTCATATACCTGCTTTCACAAAATTCTAAGGAGTTTGATATACCCGCTTCCACCAAATATTTATTGAGGCCTTCGATATACCTGCTTCCACAAAATACTAATCGAGGCCTGCGAGAGACCTGCTTCCACAAAATACTGATTAAGGGGTCCGATATACCTGTTTCCACCAAATATTGATTGAGGCCTGCAAGATACCTGCTTCCAGAAAATACCGATTAAGGAGTTCGATATACATGTTTCTACAAAATATTGATTGAGGTCTGCGAAATACCTGCTTCCACAAAATACTGTTTTAAGGGTTCGATATACCTGCTTCAACCAAATATTGATTGAGGCCTGCGATACACCTGCTTCCACAAAATATTAAGGGGTTCGATATACCTGTTTCCACTAAATATTGATTGCCTACGAGATGCTTCCTTCCACAAAATACTGATTAAGGGGTTTGATATGCCTGCTTTCACAAAATATTGATTGAGGCCTCCGATATACCTGCTTTCACAAAATACTGATTAAGGGGTTCGATACACCTGTTTCCACCAAATATTGATTGAGGCCTGCGAGATACCTGCTTCTACAAAATACTGATTGAGGGCAGTGATATACCTGCTTCCACAAAATACTGATTGAGGGCTGCTAAAATCCTGCTTCTGCAAAATTTTGATTAAGGGGTTCGATATACCTGTTTCTACCAAATATTCATTGAGGCCTTTGATATACCTGCTTCCACAAAATACTAATTAGTGCTGAGCACGAATATTCGAATAGCAAATTTTTATCGCGAATATCGCCACTTTGAGAATTCACAAATATTTAGAAGTTATATTGAATATTCGGCATTTTTTTCCATCTGAACACATGATTCCTCTCTGCTTCTTGCTTGTGTGCCAATGAAAAGGAAGCAATGTCAAGTTTGAAACAATACTTAGTGCACCAATCAGTAATCTGTAGTCAGACCTGCTAAAATGTTAAGTTGCACGTAGTGCAGAAAAATATTCTAATCACTGCCGACTAGCACAATCGCGAATATATTGGAGCACTTAACTCTATTTGCATATAAAGCTATTCTAATGTTCTGCTGTGACAACCATTTTCTCCAGTCTCAGTAAGCTTATACCAGCTTTCAAAATGTAGCTAATGTGACCTACGTCGTATTTCGCATTGCGAATTCACATTACGCGATTTTTACATATACAAATACACCACTACCACCACCAACATATCCCCTCCACTCGAGTCAGAGGAATTATTTTCCCATCCATTTATTGGACCAGGCCTTCCATCACCGAGCCCAGTGGGAGCAACGCCGTCAGAACCCATAAAGCCACACTCCCAGTGCTCAACGTCCTGCCTCTTCTCCTTCTCCTTCCATTTGTCCTCCACTCCATCTTCCACCGTGCCGTCATCGCGTTCATCTGGCAGAAGGAAGGCTTCTGTGGCCCAAATGTTCAAGCGTAAAAGGTTGATGACACTGGATAACCCTCTTGCCCAATGGCTGACCGCTGGTTTGTCGGAACTGCTAGCCCACCAACTGCCATATAAACTGGTGAACTTGGAGGCCTTTAGAAAATTTGTGGCCATTGGCACACCGCAATGGAAGGTCCCCGGAAGGAAATATTTCTCCCAGAAGGCATCCCAGAGCTATATGGCCACGTTTAGTGGCAAGTGAATGTATCTCTGGCACACAGTGTTGGTGCCAAGATACATCTGACCACAGACACGTGGTCTAGCAAACACGATGGGCAGGGAAGGTACATAACTTTTACTGCCCACTGGGTGAACCTTCTGACGGCAGTCAAGCAAGTAACCTGTGGCTCCTGTGTGGATTTGGTGTTACCGCCAAGGATTGCATGCAGGCCTGCCTCTTTTTCTCCTACTCTATCCTCCATTTCCTCCTCGACTGACTCCTACTTTTCCACTGCTAACACCTCTTCTGCTGCACCCCCCAAGCTCCCCAGAACCTATTCGACGTCCGATGCGAGACGTTGCCATGCTGTACTGTGGCTGTTGTGCCTGGAAGCCAAGAGCCACACCGGTCCTGCACTTCTTTCAGCTCTGCGGTCACAGGCTGATAAGTGGCTAACCCTGCTCAATTTGACAGTTGGTAAAGTGGTGTGCGACAACGGTGCCAATCTGCTGAGTGCACTGAGACAGGGCAAAATGACACACATCCTGAACTTAGTCCTGCAGCGATTCATTGCCAAATACCCCGGGGTCCAGGACGTCTTGCGGCAGGCCAGGAAAATCTTAGAAAATCTTACATGGCCATGGCTCACCTTGCTGACGTTCAGCAGCAACACCACTTGCCCGTCAGATGTCTTATTTGTGACAGCCCGATGCGCTGGAACTCCACCTTGTATATGCTTGGTAGGTTGCTCCAGCAGCATTGTGCCATTAACGACTACCTGTGTGAATTCTGCAGCAGGACAGGTTCTAGGGAGATTGGTTTCTTTTCACCCCGCCAGTGGCAGCTCATGCGCGACGCATGCAGACTTCTGCGGCCATTTGATGAGATCACCAAACTGGTCAGTCGCAGCCAAGGCGCCATCAGTGACATAGTACCTTACGCCTTCTTTCAGGAGCGTGCATTGTGTCGTGTCATTGATCAAGCTGTCGAGGAGCAGGAGCTTGAAGATGAGGAAGTCGCAATGCTGAATGAATTTCCAGGGGGCTACTCCATCTGAGACAAATCAGCAGGAGTCTGAAGAGGAGTCAGAGGAGGATGGTAGCTGGGGAGAGGAGGAGATGTAGGATTAAGAAGATCAGGCTTTAAAGGAGACTTTTAACTTTTCGGGGATC
This sequence comes from Bufo gargarizans, assembly GCF_014858855.1. Lineage (NCBI taxonomy): Eukaryota > Metazoa > Chordata > Amphibia > Anura > Bufonidae > Bufo > Bufo gargarizans. The sequence goes on along the minus strand of NC_058084.1, from coordinate 491,301,257 downwards.
CCTTTTGTTGTCCATGGCTGGGAGGAGAAGACCGAGGATGACATTCTCCTGGGCAATGAGCAGGAGCCAGGCCACTCCACTGCTTCCAATTTAGTACAAATGGGGGCCTTCATGTGTTTGAAGAGGGACCTCCATATAAAAAGCATAAATGGCAAGGACCAGTACTGGGTGGCAATGTACTTAGACCCCCAAATATTCGTGATTTTGTGATATTCGTAAAATACTTTTCGATTGCGCTATTATGCGCGCGTGCACGTACGCTAATAGCTACATAAGAGATGAATATGGTTGGCAGCAGCTTTCGAGATGGTGAGGAGCAACTTCTGATCACAGTAAGGCCTCTTTCACACGGGTGTCAGTTTTTTTGCCCGGATAAGAGGCGGGTGCGTTGCAGGAAAATGCGCAATTTTTCCGTGCGAGTGCAAAACATTGTAATGAGTTTTGCACTCGCGTGAGAAAAGTCGCGCATGTTTGGTACCCAAACCCAAACTTCTTCACAGAAGTTCGGGTCTCGGATTGGTGTTCTGTAGATTGTATTATTTTCCCTTATAACATGGTTATAAGGGAAAATAATAGCATTCTGAATACAGAATGCATAGTAAAACAGCGCTGGAGGGGTTAAAAAAATAAAAAAAAAATTAACTCACCTTAGTCCACTTGACCCCGCATCTCCTTGTGTCTCCTTTGTTGACTAGGACCTGTGGTGAGCATTAAATAGAGGTAAAGGACCTTTGATGATGTCACTCCGGTCATCACATGGTCTTTTACCATGGTGAATCACCATGGTAAAAGATCATGTGACGTACCATGTGATGACCGGAGTGACATCATCAAAGGTCCTTTACCTCTATTTAATGCTCACCACAGGTCCTAGTCAACAAAGGAGACACAAGGAGATGCGGGGCTTCGCGATCAAGTGGACTAAGGTGAGTTAAATTATTTTTTATTTTTTTTAACCCCTCCAGCGCTGTTTTACTATGCATTCTGTATTCAGAATGCTATTATTTTCCCTTATAACCATGTTATAAGGGGAAATAATACAGTGAATAGACTGTCACCTAGCAACCATGCGTGAAAATCGCACCGCATCCGCACTTCTATGGGGCCTGCGTCACGTGAAAATCGCACAATATAGAGCATGCTGCGATTTTCACTCAACGCACAAGTGATGCGTGAAAATCAACGCTCATGTGCACAGCCCCATAGAAATGAATGGGTCAGGATTCAGTGCGGGTGCAATGCGTTCACCGCACGCATCGCACCCGCACAGAAAACTCGCCCGTGTGAAAGGGGCCTAAGTAATTGTACATTACAGCACTGTTTTAGATTTAAATTCCATGCATGTCATGACAAGCTTTATATGATAGAGTTTTTCAAAGTATTCGAGATCGCGCAAATTGCCACCATTGATTAGAATATTTTAGCGCAATACATACAACTTAATCTTTAATCAGGTCTAACAACATAATACTGATTGTTGAACTTAGTATTGTTGGGACATCACAGCATGTATATATGGACAGCAGAGAAATCTCTCTCACATGCACATTGCACATTTATTTTCCTGCCATACTCTATATATATATATACAGGTCCTTCTAAAAAAATTAGCATATTGTGATAAAGTTCATTATTTTCTGTAATGTACTGATAAACATTAGACTTTAATATATTTTAGATTCATTACACACCAACTGAAGTAGTTCAATCCTTTTATTGTTTTAATATTGATGATTTTGGCATACAGCTCATGAAAACCCAAATTTCCTATCTCAAAAAATTAGCATATTTCATCTGACCAATAAAAGAAAAGTGTTTTTAATACAAAAAAAGTCAACCTTCAAATAATTATGTTCAGTTATGCACTCAATACTTGGTCGGGAATCCTTTTGCAGAAATGACTGCTTCAATGCGGCGTGGCATGGAGGCAATCAGCCTGTGGCACTGCTGAGGTGTTATGGAGGGGATGCTTCAATAGCGGCCTTAAGCTCATCCAGAGTGTTGGGTCTTGCGTCTCTCAACTTTCTCTTCCCAATATCCCACAGATTCTCTATGGGGTTCAGGTCAGGAGAGTTGGCAGGCCAATTGAGCACAGTAATACCATGGTCAGTAAACCATTTACCAGTGGTTTTGGCACTGTGAGCAGGTGCCAGGTCGTGCTGAAAAATTAAATCTTCATCTCCATAAAGCTTTTCAGCAGATGGAAGCATGAAGTGCTCCAAAATCTCCTGATAGCTAGCTGCATTAACCCTGCCCTTGATAAAACACAGTGGACCAACACCAGCAGCTGACATGGCACCCCAGACCATCACTGACTGTGGGTACTTGACACTGGACTTCAGGCATTTTGGCATTTCCCTCTCCCCAGTCTTCCTCCAGACTCTCTGGCACCTTGATTTCCGAATGACATGCAACAGTCCAGTGCTGCTTCTCTGTAGCCCAGGTCAGGCGCTTCTGCCGCTGTTTCTGGTTCAAAAGTGGCCTGACCTGGGGAATGTGGCACCTGTAGCCCATTTCCTGCACACGCCTGTACACGGTGGCTCTGGATGTTTCTACTCCAGACTCAGTCCACTGCTTCCGCAGGTCCCCCAAGGTCTGGAATCAGTCCTTCTCCACAATCTTCCTCAGGGTCCGGTCACCTCTTCTCGTTGTGCAGCGTTTTCTGCCACACTTTTTCCTTCCCACAGACTTCCCACTGAGGTGCCTTGATACAGCACTCTGGGAACAGCCTATTCGTTCAGAAATGTCTTACTGTGTCTTACCCTCTTGCTTGAGGGTGTCAATGAGGGCCTTCTGGACAGCAGTCAGGTCGGCAGTCTTACCCATGATTGCGGTTTTGAGTAATGAACCAGGCTGGGAGTTTTTAAAAGCCTCAGGAATCTTTTGCAGGTGTTTAGAGTTAATAAGTTGATTCAGATGATTAGGTTAATAGCTCGTTTAGAGAACCTTTTCATGATATGCTAATTTTTTGAGACAGGAATTTTGGGTTTTCATGAGCTGTATGCCAAAATCATCAATATTAAAACAATAAAAGGCTTGAACTACTTCAGTTGGTGTGTAATGAATCTAAAATATATGAAAGTCTAATGTTTATCAGTACATTACAGAAAATAATGAACTTTATCACAATATGCTAATTTTTTGAGAAGGACCTGTATATACCCGCTATATATCCCACAGATACATAGTCTATAGATTAAAGTTTTTGTCCTGTTGGTCAGAAGAAGCTTTCTTTGTCTGACCGCCATAATTTGCTGGTTCATAACCAAGGGTGCACCACGGGGAGGCGAACCAGCTGTACATCTCATACCGTACCGTCACTTCACTAGACTGGTACATCTGCTCAGCTGGCCAATATACGATTGCTCAGACCCCTAACACATACAAAAGCAATACAATGCGATCTTATAACGGTAAATTTACGAACGTGTGCCGCCCGTGGCCGTATTGCGGTCTGCAATACACGGCCACCAGCCGTCTGCACCCTGCATCACTGATCACGTACCCATTTACTTTAATAGGTCCGCTATCCAGGAGAGGTGGTGCGGAACCCCACGGAAGTACCTCAGAGTGCTTCCGTGTTTTTTTTTGGCTGTGCCTCCGAACCACAAAAAAGTAGTTAATGCACTATTTTTATGCGGAACGGACAGATCACGGACCCTTTCAAGTGATTTTGCCTGTGCATTGGGGACCGCTATTGTGGTCCCCAATACTCGGAAGGGCCGGCATGAGCCCTAAATCTAATATATGACCTTTTAAATACTTTAAAAAAACAATTGCTGTGTTGTTGATGACATTATTTTCAAACCGTATATGTAAAAAATTTGGGATTATATGCCTAAAACACTAGGACTAAAAGCCTTTTTTTTTTTTCACAGACGATTGAAACAGACAGCTAAACCCTACACTATTCTATATCCCTATCTAACCTGAAGTACACACTGCCCTGGAAACTATCAGCTAAAATATTCCCTAACCTATACTATCTAGCACTAACTATCTGGATTATATATTTAAGCTAACTCTGAAACGTACACTACACCCTACACTGGACACTATACACTAAACTATACACTAAACTACAGTATTCCCTATTACTATCTAACACTAACTATCAGGAATATTTATATGCGATTTGGAATCTAATTTGAAAAAGCACAGCACAGTATTCAATCTCCTCTCTCTCTCACATGAAACTCCTCAAAATTGCTGCAGGGGAGTGTCTTAATTTATATAGAGAAGAAGTAGGCAAGGTCTCTATTGGTTGCTAGGGATGTTGCTAAGCTGTGACAAAGCCTTCTCATTGGCCCACAAGCTAGAAGAAGGGAGGGATGATCACTTGATGTGTACTGAGTTAAAAAGAAAAAAAAAAATAATAATATTCATCATTATGAATATATAGCACTATATTCTAAATATTTGAGAATTATTGAAGTGCCAATATTCGCGATAAAAATTTGTATTACGAATATTTGCGCTCATAACTACCCGTAGAGTGTCCTGTCCGAAAGTACGTTCAGCGCAGCAGGGGAAATCGTGACCGATAAGCGCTCTTGCCTAGCTCACGACAGTGTGGACTGCCTCACATTTCTAAAAATGAATGAGGCATGGATCGTGTGTCTGAACAAAGAATGGTCCTTGACTTGCCTTTTCTGTCAGGTGAATGCCTAATTTTTGGGGCTTCTACTCCAGTGGCCTACAGTAAAATTTTTATCCAGGGACCGCCTAATGTACCTCCAGCCACATCATCACAAGTTCTTTTCTGTCAGGTGAATGCCTAATTTTTCGGGCCTGTACTGGCCTACAGTAAAATTTGTATCCAATGACCACCTAATGCACCTCCAGCCACATAATCACAAATTCTTTTCTATCAGGTAAATGCCTAGTTTTTGGGGCCTGTACTCCAGTGGCCTACAGTAACATTTTTATCTAGGTACCGCATAATGTATCTCCAGCCACATCATCACAAGTTCTTTTCTCTCAGGTGAATGCCAAATTTTTGGGGCCTGTACTGGCCTACAGTAAAATTTTTATCCAGTGACTGCCTAATGTACCTCCAGCCACATCATCACAAGTTCTTTTCTGTCAGATGAATGCCTAATTTTTGGGGCCTGTACTGGCCTACATTAAAAATTGTATCCAATGACCGCCTAATGTACCTTCGCCTATTTAATCGCAAGTAGGGATGAGCGAACCCGAACTGTATAACAAGTCCAGGTTCGGGTTCGGTGTTCGTCGCTTTCTTGGCGCTTTTTGAAAGGCTGCAAAGCAGCCAATCAACAAGCGCCATACTACTTGCCCCAAGAGGCCGCCACAGCCATGCCTACTATTGGCATGGCTGTGATTGGCCAGTGCAGCATGTGACCCAGCCTCTATTTAAGCTGGAGTCACGTAGCGCCGCACGTCACTCTGCTCTGATCAGTGTAGGGAGAGGTTGCAGCTGCGACAGTTAGGGCGAGATTAGGCATTGATTAACTCCTCAAAAACACTTAATTCAGTTTTTAGGCTGCCCAGAGCGTTTTTCAGTCACTTTTTTCTGGGGTGATCGGCGACCATTTTGTGTCTTGTGGTGCGCCAGCACAAGCTGCCACCAAGTCCATTTAACCATCAATAGTGTGGTTATTTTTTTGCTATATCCTACATCAGGGGCAAGCTGCCACCATGTCCATTTAGCCATCAATAGTGTGGTTATTTTTTTGCTATATCCTACATCAGGGGCAAGCTGCCACCAAGTCCATTTAACCAGCAATAGTGTGGTTATTTTTTTGCTATATCCTACATCAGGGGCTTGGCTGTGCTTGCTATTTTATTGAGGGTGAAATACAATTGCCAAAATAGCAGTACCCAAAATCTGGTGTTTCAGCTGTGGCCAGCCAATTGTAATACTGTCTGCTGTCTGGCAAAGGATATATTTTTGTTCTGGGTTGAAATACAATTCCCAACTTAGCAATTCCCTAAATCAGTTGTTTCTGCTGTATCAGGCCTACTTTAAATCTATCTATAAAAGGGTATATTAGATTGAAGGTGCGGATAGTGTCATCCTCAATAACTTCACACGCTACCATGCATTTCCAAGTTTAATTCTGTTCCTAAACGTATACCTGTCACCCAGCGCCTAAATAATAGGCCTCAAATTTATATTCAGCTAAATCTGTGTTTATTGCTGAGGCTGGTCAATTCATTTAGTGTCCGCCAAAGCACAGTTTTTGTTCTGGGTTGAAATACAATTCCCAACTTAGCAATTCCCTAAATCAGTTGTTTCTGCTGTATCAGGCCTACTTTAAATCTATCTATAAAAGGGTATATTAGATTGAAGGTGCGGATAGTGTCATCCTCAATAACTTCACACGCTACCATGCATTTCCAAGTTTAATTCTGTTCCTAAACGTATACCTGTCACCCAGCGCCTAAATAATAGGCCTCAAATTTATATTCAGCTAAATCTGTGTTTATTGCTGAGGCTGGTCAATTCATTTAGTGTCCGCCAAAGCACAGTTTTTGTTCTGGGTTGAAATACAATTCACAACTTAGCAATTCCCTAAATCAGTTGTTTCTGCTGTATCAGGCCTACTTTAAATCTATCCATAAAAGGGTATATTAGATTGAAGGTGCAGATAGGGTCATTCTCAATAACTTCACACACACGCTACTGTGCATTTCCAAGTCTAATTCTGTCCGTAAACGTATACCTGTCACCCAGCGCCTAAATAATAGGCCTCAAATTTATATTCAGCTACAAACCGGATTCCAAAAAAGTTGGGACACTATACAAATCATGAATAAAAACTGAATGCAATGATGTGGAGGTGCCAACTTCTAATATTTTATTCAGAATAGAACATAAATCACAGAAAAAAAGTTTAAACTGAGAAAATTTACCATTTTAAGGGAAAAATATGTTTAATCAGAATTTTATGGTGTCAACAAATCCCCAAAAAGTTGGGACAAGGCCATTTTCACCACTGTGTGGCATCTTCCCTTCTTCTTACAACACTCAGCAGACGTCTGGGGACCGAGGAGACCAGTTTCTCAAGTTTAGAAATAGGAATGCTCTCCCATTCTTGTCTAATACAGGCCTCTAACTGTTCAATCGTCTTGGGCCTTCTTTGTTGCACCTTCCTCTTTATGATGCGCCAAATGTTCTCTATAGGTGAAAGATCTGGACTGCAGACTGGCCATTTCAGTACCCGGATCCTTCTCCTACGCAGCCATGATGTTGTGATTGATGCAGAATGTGGTCTGGCATTATCTTGTTGAAAAATGCAGGGTCTTCCCTGAAATAGATGACGTCTGGATGGGAGCATATGTTGTTCTAGAACCTGAATATATTTTTCTGCATTGATGGTGCCTTTCCAGACATGCAAGCTGCCCATGCCACACACACTCATGCAACCCCATACCATCAGAAATGCAGGCTTCTGAACTGAGCGTTGATAACAACTTGGGTTGTCCTTGTCCTCTTTGGTCCGGATGACATGGCGTCCCAGATTTCCAAAAAGAACTTCGAATCGTGACTCGTCTGACCACAGAACAGTCTTCCATTTTGTCACACTCTATTTTAAATGATCCCTGGCCCAGTGAAAACGCCTGAGCTTGTGGATCTTGCTTAGAAATGGCTTCTTCTTTGCACTGTAGAGTTTAAGCTGGCAACGGCGGATGGCACGGTGGATTGTGTTCACTGACAATGGTTTCTGGAAGTATTCCTGAGCCCATTCTGTGATTTCCTTTACAGTAGCATTCCTGTTTGTGGTGCAGTGTCGTTTAAGGGCCCGGAGATCACGGGCATCCAGTATGGTTTTACGGCCTTGACCCTTACGCACAGAGATTGTTCCAGATTCTCTGAATCTTCGGATGATGTTATGCACAGTTGATGATGATAGATGCAAAGTCTTGCAATTTTTCGCTGGGTAACACATTTCTGATATTGCTCCACTATCTTTCTGCGCAACATTGTGGGAATTGGTGATCCTCTACCCATCTTGGCTTCTGAGAGACACTGCCACTCTGAGAAGCTCTTTTTATACCCAATCATGTTGCCAATTGACCTAATCAGTATTAATTGGTCTTCCAGCTCTTTGTTATGCTCAAATTTACTTTTTCCAGCCTCTTATTGCTACTTGTCCCAACTTTTTTGGGATTTGTTGACACCGTGAAAATATGAATCAACGTATTTTTCCTTTAAAATGATACATTTACTCGGATTAAACGTTTGATCTGTCATCTATGTTCTATTACAAATAAAATATTGACATTTGCCATCTCCACATCATTGCATTCAGTTTTTATTCACAATTTATTTAGTGTCCCAACTTTTTTGGAATCCGGTTTGTAAATCTGTGTTTATTGCTGAGGCTGGTCAATTCATTTAGTGTCCGCCAAAGCACAGTTTTTGTTCTGGGTTGAAATACAATTCCCAACTTAGCAATTCCCTAAATCAGTTGTTTCTGCTGTATCAGGCCTACTTTAAATCTATCCATAAAAGTGTATATTAGATTGAAGGTGCAGATAGGGTCATTCTCAATAACTTCACACGCTACCGTGCATTTCTAAGTCTAATTCTGTCTGTAAACGTATACCTGTCACCAAGCGCCTAAATAATAGGCCTCAAATTTATAGTCAGCTAAATCTGTGTTTATTGCTGAGGCTGGTAAATTCATTTAGTGTCCGCCAAAGCACAGTTCTTGTTCTGGGTTGAAATACAATTCCCAACTTAGCAATTCCCTAAATCAGTTGTTTCTGCTGTATCAGGCCTACTTTAAATCTATCCATAAAAGGGTATATTAGATTGAAGGTGCAGATAGGGTCATTTTCAATAACTTCACACACACGCTACTGTGCATTTCCAAGTCTAATTCTGCCTGTAATTGTATACCTGTCACCCAGCACCTAAATAATAGGCCTCAAATTTATATTCAGCTAAATCTGTGTTTATTGCTAAGACTGGTCAATTCATTTAGTGTCCGCCTGTAATGACCGGCAACACGCACAGGGAGGAAAAAGGGAAAGTCCTGCCCAAGGGAGAGGGAAAGGTGGTGACCCCTAACTCTCCTTGTGGCTGGCACCTGACTGCCCTGACGTCCCTAGACGGGTTCCTCACCCGTGCTGCGATCACGTGCCTAAACCCTGGCTTTCCCTAAAATGAACCCTAGATAATGAACGGGCCGGTGGGATTGCTAGTCCTCACCACTGCACTAAGAGGGAAACACCAGGGAGAGGACAGACAAACACAGACAAACACCCAGGTGGACGACAACAACTGTCCACAATGGTCCAACAGGGATCCGGAGGGTAGCGTTCTAAAGCAACAAGAAGAGAACGCAGCAACACAGCTCCAGTGGGTCAGAATAGATGTCCAGGCAGGAAGCTCTATATCTGGCAACCAGAGAAGTGTGAGAGGGAAATATAAGGAGGATTGGGAGTGCTGGACAAGGAACAGCTGAGAGAAGGAGCTACGGATCCCTGAGTGAGCCAAAAGGGTTTGCAAAGCAAACCCAGAAAGCTACAATAAGGAAACGTCCCTATCTTACATAGAGCGTGCAGCCAACCGCTGCGACCTCCTGACCCCGGGTACAACGGAGTCAGGCGTGGCTCTTGACACCCTCGTGACAGTACCCCCTCTCTACGAGGGGCCTCTGGACACTCAGGACCAGGTCTCTCAGGATGAGAGGCATGAAAAATCCGAACTAGCCTGTCGGCGTTTACCTCAGACGCAGGAACCCACATTCTTTCCTCGGGACCGTAACCTCTCCAGTGCACCAGATATTGGAGAGAGCGGCGGACCCGACGAGAATTAATAATTTTGGATATCTGAAATTCTAAATTACCATCCACGACAACAGGATGGGGTGGCAGCGGTGACGGTTCTAGAGGTGGAACATATTTTTTACGTAACGACTTATGAAAGACATTATGGATTTTAAAAGTCTGAGGTAACTCCAGGCGAAAAGCCACAGGGTTGATGATGGCTACAATCTTGTAAGGGCCAATGAACCTAGGACCCAGTTTCCCAAAGGGAACCTTCAATTTGATATTCCTAGTAGATAACCACACATAGTCATTCACTCCTAGGTCCGGACCTGGCGACCGTCTCTTATCAGCCATGCATTTGTATTTACCTCCCATATTTTTCAAGTTAGCTTGCACCTTCTGCCATACCGATGAAAGAGATGACAAAAAACGTTCCTCTTCGGGAACCCAAGAAGACCCCCCCTCTTTGAAAGTACAGAATTGGGGATGAAAACCATATGGACCAAGAAATGGTGACTTGTCAGTGGATTCCTGACGGCGATTATTTATGGCAAACTCAGCTAAGGGTAAATATGACGACCACAACTCTTGGTTTTCAGACACAAAACATCTTAGATATGTCTCCAGGTTTTGGTTGGTACGCTCAGTCTGTCCATTTGACTGAGGATGGAAAGCTGAGGAAAAGGACAAGTGAACCCCCAAACGGGAACAAAAAGCTTTCCAAAATTTAGAAATAAACTGGGTTCCCCGATCCGAAACAACATCGGAGGGGACCCCGTGAAGCTTCACGATCTCACTGACGAATACCTGAGCAAGAGTTTTAGCATTAGGTAGTGCGGGTAACGCAATGAAGTGTGCCATTTTGCTAAACCTGTCCACTACTACCAAAATAACTGTTTTACCCGCAGACAAAGTTAAGTCAGTGATAAAATCCATAGACAGATGTGTCCATGGTCTATTGGGAATGACGAGTGGTAATAGAGACCCTGCAGGACGTGTATGTGAAACTTTTGCGCGCGCACAGGTAGAACAAGAAGACACAAAATCCAATACATCCTGACGCAACCTTGGCCACCAAAAACGACGAGACAATAGCTCCAAGGTTGCTTTACCACCCGGGTGCCCAGCAAGTGCCGAATTATGATGTTCCTTTAATAATTCGAGACGTAGGTTGAACGGTACAAACAATTTCTCTGAGGGGCAAGAGACCGGGGCGTCCCCCTGGGCCTCTAACACCTTCCCCTCCAAAGCAGAGTGTACCGCAGAGACAACCACTCCTCTTTGAATAATGGGCACCGGATCACTCACATTACCCCCTCCAGGGAAACTACGAGATAGTGCATGAGCCTTGGTATTTTTTGCCCCAGGACGATAGGTAATCACAAAGTTAAACCTGGTAAAAAATAGCGACCACCTAGCCTGTCTAGGGGTAAGACGCTTAGCTGATTCGAGGTACAGCAGATTTTTGTGGTCCGTAAACACAGTGACGGGGTGGACTGCCCTCTCTAAAAAGTGACGCCACTCCTCAAACGCAAGTTTAATAGCTAACAGTTCCCTATTGCCAATATCGTAGTTCTGTTCTGCTGCAGATAGTTTTTTAGAAAAGAAAGCACAAGGACGCCATTTGCCAGGAGACGGACCCTGAGACAGTACAGCCCCCACTCCCACCTCTGATGCATCGACTTCAACAATAAAAGGCTGGGAGACATCAGGTTGGACTAGTACAGGTGCTGAGGTAAACCTCTCTTTTAGAGAGAAAAAAGCAACTTTAGCGGCGTCAGACCATTTAGAAAAATCAGTCCCCTTCCTAGTCATGTCAGTAAGGGGTTTTACGATCACCAAATAATTTTTAATGAATTTCCTATAGAAATTCGCGAAGCCCAAGAACCGTTGTAGTGCTTTGAGGTTCTCAGGAAGATCCCAATCCAAAATTGCCTGGACCTTCCTAGGATCCATACGGAAACCTGACGCAGATAAATAATAACCTAGGAATTGTATCTCCTGAACGGCAAAAACACATTTTTTCTATTTTAGCATATAATTCATTCGTCCGTAGGACCTGTAGTACTTGTCTGACATGCTCCTCATGTGTTCTCAGATCAGACGAATAAATTAAGATATCATCTAGGTATATTACCACAAACCTGCCGAATAGATGACTAAAAATGTCATTAGCGAAATGTTGAAAGACGGCAGGAGCATTGGTCAGGCCGAAAGGCATAACTAGATTTTCATAATGCCCCTCAGGGGTGTTAAAAGCTGTTTTCCACTCATCCCCCTCTTTAATACGAATCAGATTGTAGGCCCCCCTAAGATCGAGTTTGGAGAACCACCTAGCACCCGCAATCTGGTTAAACAGGTCAGGAATGAGAGGAAGAGGGTATGGGTCTCGGATGGTTATCCGATTTAATTCACGAAAATCTAGGCAAGGACGCAGGCCCCCATCTTTCTTTTTAACGAAGAAAAACCCTGCATCCACGGGTGAAGAAGAGGGTCTGATGTGTCCCTTAGCCAAACTCTCGGAGATTTAATCCTTCATGGCTTGTCTCTCTGGACCTGAAAGATTATATAACCTGGTCTTGGGTAATTTTGCGCCGGGAATAAGGTTAACCGGGCAATCATAAGGACGATGAGGCGGTAACTTCTGACAACCCTTTTCAGAAAAAACGTCCTCAAAGTCCGAAACAAATGTAGGTAGGGTAGCTATGGAGGCGACTAAGCAATTGCTAGTTAAGCAATTTTCTCTGCACGGCTCACTCCACTCCAATATCTCCCTGGCCTGCCAATCCACCACTGGATTGTGAGCTACCAACCAGGGAAGACCCAGCACTACCGGAGCGGGGTCACCTTCGTTATGGTGATCCCCTATCTGTCAGGGAGAGGGACCTTGGGTTCCGCAACAACCTGGTTACTAGTAGCAACCGCTGGGCTTGCAGTCTGTTGTAATTGCTGCTGTTGCTGGAGGACCGACGCCTTCAATCCTGCCACCTCCAAAGACAGGCCATGAAATTGTTCCGACAGAGCAGCAATTTGATCCATACTGGATTCTAAGTAGGTAAAAAAATAAGGGCCAGAGATAATGTAATGACCGGCAACACGCACAGGGAGAAAAAGGGAAAGTCCTGCCAAAAGGGAGAGGGAAAGGTGGTGACCCCTAACTCTCCTTGCGGCTGGCACCTGACTGCCCTGACGTCCCTAGACGGGTTCCTCACCCGTGCGGCGATCACGTGCCTAAACCCTGGCTTTCCCTGAAATGAACCCTAGATAATGAACGGGCCTGTGGGATCGCTAGTCCTCACCACTGCACTAAGAGGGAAACACCAGGGAGAGGACAGACAAACACAGACAAACACAAACACCCAGGTGGACGACAACAACTGTCCACAAAGGTCCAACAGGGATCCGGAGGGTAGCGTTCTAAAGCAACAAGAAGAGAACGCAGCAACACAGCTCCAGTGGGTCAGAATAGATGTCCAGGCAGGAAGCTCTATATCTGGCAACCAGAGAAGTGTGAGAGGGAAATATAAGGAGGATTGGGAGTGCTGGACAAGGAACAGCTGAGAGAAGGAGCTACGGATCCCTGAGTGAGCCAAAAGGGTTTGCAAAGCAAACCCAGAAAGCTACAATAAGGAAACGTCCCTATCTTACATAGAGCGTGCAGCCAACCGCTGCGACTTCCTGACCCCGGGTACAACGGAGTCAGGCGTGGCTCTTGACACCCTCGTGACAGTACCCCCTCTCTACGAGGGGCCTCTGGACACTCAGGACCAGGTCTCTCAGGATGAGAGGCATGAAAAATCCGAACTAGCCTGTCGGCGTTTACCTCAGACGCAGGAACCCACATTCTTTCCTCGGGACCGTAACCTCTCCAGTGCACCAGATATGGTCAGCCAGGGCCGTTTTTAATATTGATTGGACCCTGGGCAAAAATTTACTTGGGCCCCCTGGATCCCACCTTCCCACACCTTACCAGGCAATCACACCCTCCACCACAACACACACACAAATATATCCACACATCTGGTAGAGTACAGTGAATTACTGTAAATACTTCCAGTTCTGAAGACTCCAGCGGCTCAGGATCAGTGCTCTGGGCTCAGGCTGGAAGTGGGCACCGCTCTGCAGGAAGGAGACCAGGACTCGGCTCACCCTAGTGTTACAGTGCACCCCAGCACCCCACAGTATGCAGTATAGCACCCTAAAGTATACAGCACCACACAGTATGCAGTATAGCACCCCACAATATACAGTACCCCACAGTATATAGTAGAGCAGTATAGCAGCCCACAGTATACAGCACCCCACAGTATACAACACCTCACAGTATAGCACCTCAAAGTATACAGCACCCCAAACTATACACAATACAGCCCCCCACACTATACAGTACAGTAGTATAGCACTCCACACTATACAGCACCCACAGTATACCGTATACAGACCCCCACAGTATAAAGTACAGCAGTATAGCACTCCACACTATACAGGCCCCCCACACTATACAGGCCCCTCACACTATACAGGCCCCCCCACACTATACAGCCCCCCCACACTATACAGCCCCCCACAGTATACAGCCCCCCAACACTTCTGGTAGGACCTGTGATGACCTCATAGCCATGTGACCAGTAATATTGCTAGGTTACTGGTCACATGGTGATGATGTCATCAAAGGTCCTAGATCACATTCACAGCTCTAACACAGTACGATGCCTGGACTCAGTGCCGGCAGGCATGGCATGGCAGCACCCCCTTGTGTTGCTGACAGCCTAACACCCGGGGCAGTGGCTGGCAGGGCTCAAGAGGCAGCTGCCTTGGGCCCCCCAGGAGCAACTGGGCCTGGGGCAGCTGCCCCTTTTGCCCCTTGGTAAAGACGGCCCCGTTGTCAGCTAAATCTGTCGTTACTGCTGTGCCTGTATTAGTGTAATACGGTACCTAAATAGATAGCCAGATAGTGTTAGGTGTCTGTAAAAAAAGGCCTGAATTTGAATTCAATACATTGGACCAAATAATATTTTTCTTATTGTGGTGAACGGTAACAATGAGGAAAACATCTAGTAAGGGAAAACATCTGGTGCTGGGAGAGGACGTGGCCGTTCTGCCACAGCCACACGTCCTAGTGTACCAACTACCTCAGGTCCCAGTAGCCGCCAGAATTTACAGCGATATTTGGTGGGGCCCAATGCCGTTCTAAGGATGGTAAGGCCTGAGCAGGTACAGGCATTAGTCAATTGGGTGGCCGACAGTGGATCCAGCATTATCTCCCACCCAGTCTTCTGCAGAAAGCGCACAGATGGCGCCTGAAAACCAAGCCCATCATTCTGTCACATCACCCCCATGCATATCAGGGAAACTGTCTGAGCCTCAAGTTATGCAGCAGTCTCTTATGCTGTTTGAAGACTCTGCTGGCAGGGTTTCCCAAGGGCATCCACCTCGCCCTTCCCTAGTGGTGGAAGACATAGAATGCACTGACGCACAACCACTTATGTTTCCTGATGATGAGGACATGGGAATACCACCTCAGCATGTCTCTGATGACTACGAAACACAGGTGCCAACTGCTGCATCTTTCTGCAGTGTGCAGACTGTACAGGAGGTCAGGGAGGAAGACTGGGTGGAAGACGATGCAGGTCACGATGAGGTGACGATTGCACCCAACGCAGCTCGGGCCCATCACTGGTGCGTGGCTGGGGGGAAACGCAGGACGATGACGATACGCCTCCCACAGAGGACAGCTTGTCCTTACCTCTGGGCAGCCTGGCACACATGAGCGACTACATGCTGCAGTGCCTGCGCAACGACAGAAGAGTTGCCCACATTTTAACGTGTGCGGACTACTGGGTTGCCACCCTGCTGGATCCACGGTACAAAGACAATGTGCCCACCTTACTTCCTGCACTGGAGCGTGATAGGAAGATGCGCGAGTACAAGCGCACGTCGGTAGACGCGCTACTGAGAGCATTCCCAAATATCACAGGGGAACAAGTAGAAGCCCAAGGCGAAGGCAGAGGAGGAGAAAGAGGTCGCCAACGCAGCGGTGTCACAGCCAGCTCCTCTGAGGGCAGGGTTAGCATGGCAGAGATGTGGAAAAGTTTTGTCAACACGCCACAGCTAACTGCACCACCACCTGATACGCAACGTGTTAGCAGGAGGCAACATTTCACTAACATGGTGGAACAGTACGTGTGCACACCCCTCCACGTACTGACTGATGGTTCGGCCCCATTCAACTTCTGGGTCTCCAAATTGTCCACGTGGCCAGAGCTAGCCTTTTATGCCTTGGAGGTGCCGGCCTGCCCGGCGGACAGCGTTTTGTCCGAACGTGTATTCAGCACGTTAGGGGGCGTCATTACAGACAAACGCAGCCGCCTGTCTACAGCCAATGTGGACAAGCTGACGTTCATAAAAATGAACCAGGCATGGATCCCACAGGAACTGTCCATCCCTTGTGCAGATTAGACATTTATAACTACCTCCCCTTAACCTCATCAATCCTATTTTTATTTTCATTTTACCATTATATTGTGGGGCAACCCAAAGTTGAATGAACCTCTCCTCTGTCTGGGTGCCGGGGCCTAAATATATGACAATGGACTGTTCCAGTGGTGGGTGACGTGAAGCCTGATTCTCTGCTATGACATGAAGACTGATTCTCTGCTGACATGAAGCCTGAATCTCTGTTATGGGACCTCTCTCCTCTGCCTGGGTGCCGGGGCCTAAATATATGACAATGGACTGTTCCAGTGTTGGGTGACGTGAAGCATGATTCTCTGCTATGATATGAAGACTGATTCTCTGCTGACATGAAGCCTGAATCTCTGTTATGGGACCTCTCTCCTCTGTCTGGGTGCCGGGGCCTAAATATATGACAATGGACTGTTCCAGTGTTGGGTGACGTGAAGCCTGATTCTCTGCTATGACATGAAGACTGATTCTCTGCTGACATGAAGCCAGATTATCTGCTATGGGACCTCTCTCCAATTGATATTGGTTAATTTTTATTTATTTTATTTTTATTTTTATTCATTTCCCTATCCACATTTTTTGCAGGGGATTTAACTACATTTTGCTGCCTTTTGCAGCCCTCTAGCCCTTTCCTGGGCTGTTTTACAGCCTTTTTAGTGCCGAAAAGTTAGGGTCCCCATTGACTTCAATGGGGTTCAGGTTCGGGACGAAGTTCGAGTCGGGTTTGAAGTTCGAGTCGGGTTCGGATACCGAACCCGAACATTTACGGGAAGTTCAGCCGAACTTCTCAAACCCGAACATCCAGGTGTTCGCTCAACTCTAATCACAAGTTCTTTTCTGTCAGATGAGTGCCTAATTTTTCGGGCCTGTATTAGCCTACAGTAAAAATTTTATACAGTGACCGCCTGGCCTTGGGAGAAATCTTAGAAGTTCAGATAGACGGAAGACTCAGGAGTCGATCTGACAGATCTCTCTCTCTTCATTGTTGCTGACTGGTTTCCACCCCTTCGCAGGTGTTGCTCATTATTAGTCAGATGGCTCTTTATATGTTCCGCCTCTCACTCGTTTCCCTGCGGCTAATAGCTCTTCTGAGTAGTGCTTTGCTTGTGTGGTGGTTCTCTTGTTCCAGTTGCTTCTCAAGTACTTTTCCCTTTCCTTTTGTGTCTGTTCTGACTTTGAACAGTTTGGAAGGAGCAGGTTGCCTCTTTCTTTGTTTCCTAAGCTGAGGGTTTGGTGCAGTGTTTCAGCAGTCTGAGGTTCCTGTGCATGTGCATATTGGGGCCTAATCTGTTGTTGTTTTGTTGTGGTTCTCTTTAGTTGTCCTTCCTTCCCCGTACTACCCGTGACATTATTAGCCGCCGAATACCGTTACTTTTTCCCCTGCTCTGTGTTGTCATGGATCCTGTTTCTACACTGGTGGATCACATGTAGGGGTTGTCACTGGAGGTAGCAGACCTCTGTGAAACTGTTGCAAGGTGTGAGGCGTCTGTCTCCGTCAGTAAAGTCCAGACCACCTGCTCTGAACCTAAGATCGCCCTCCCAGACCGATTTGGAAGTTATAACTTCGTTAGGTTCAGAGAGTCATGTAAACTTTATTTTCGCTTACGCCCTCACTCCTCTGGTGACGAGAGTCAAAAGGTGGGGATCATCATTTCTTTATTGAAAGGTGATGCTCAATCCTGGGCCTTTTCTTTGCTGACCGGATCCCAATGCCTCCAGTCAGTGGATTATTTTTTCAGAGCCTTAGGACTTATTTATGACGACCCAGATCGAGTTTCTCTGGCTAAATCTATGTTGCGTGGCTTGCATCAGGGAAATCGGTCTGCTAAGTCCTACTGCTCTGAATTCAGGAGGTGGGCAACTGATTCTGAGTGGAATGACCCTGCCCTCCGGAGTCAGTTCTGTCAAGGGCTTTCTGAGAGAATAAAAGATGCTCTAGCACTCCATGAAAATCCTTTTTCATTAGAAGCTGCCATGTCTCTTGCGGTACAGATTGATAGACTTCTGAGGGAAAGGTGCAAGACTCCGTTCCCTTGAGACGTATTACCTGAAGGGAGGTTGGTCCCCTCTGACACTCTGGGTGCTGAGACATCTGAGCCCATGTCTGGAGATGATCCTATGCAATTTGGACGGGTCTATCCAGACCCTGGTGATAAGAACTTCAGGGCTAGAAAGAGACAGTTTTTTTTTTTGTGGTAAAGGGGGTCATTTTGTTAATGTTTGTCCCTATGTAAAATATGTAGGTGAGAATAAAAAATTAAAAATAGAAGGAGTTACCAATAAGTTTTGTTCTCTAACTCTTGGCAGAGTAGTTGGGGAATCTGAGAACATGCTCTTGTCTTTTACCGGTAGTACCCGTTTTCTCATGTTGAGGGCATTTCTTGTTTTATAATGAAGGGTCTGCCAGCCCCTCTGGTACTAGAGTTGCCATGGTTGTCCAAACATAATCCTGTCATTGATTGGCAAGCGAGACAGATCAAGGGCTGGAGTGATAACTGTATGGACAACTGTCTCGTCACATCTCTTGCTGGGATATCCACTAAGATGTTGCCCCCGTTTCTCTCTGATTTTTCTAATGTGTTCAATGAGGGTGTGGATCAGGAGTTACCCCCTCATAGAGAATATGATTGCCCTGTCAATCTTATTCCCGGAGCTAAGTTGCCAAAGTCTAGGTTGCATAACCTGTCTGAACCCAAAAGAGTTGCTATGAGAAAGTATATTACTGAGGGACACATCAGTCCATATAAGTCACCTATGGCGGCAGGGTTCTTTTTTGTAATGAAAAAGATGGGACATTGAGACCATATCTAGATTTTTCGAGAGTTGAATCGCATCACTATCTGTGATCCTTATCCCCTTCCCCTGATCCCAGATTTGTTCAACCAGATTGTTGGAGCTAAGGTGTTTTCTAAATTAGACCTAAGAGGGGCATATACTCTTGTAAAAATCAGAGAGGGGGATGAATGGAAGACTGCTTTTAGTACTCCTGTGGGTCATTTTGAGAACTTGGTCATGCCTTTTGGTTTGACCAATGCCCCGGCAGTATTTTAACATTTCATCGATGCCATTTTTCTTAATTTGGTGGGAAGATTTGTTGTCGTATACCTGGATGACATGTTGATTTATTCGCCTGACATGGAGAGTCATCAGGATCATTTGAGACAAGTCTTGCTGATCCTCCAGGAGATATGCCAAGATAGAAAAATATGTGTTTGCTGTTCAAGAGATTCCTTTTCTGGGTTACCTGCTTTCCGCATGGATCCCGAAAAAGTCTCTGCGGTCTTGGAATGGGATCTGTCTGAGAATCAGAAAGCGCTTATGAGGTTTTTGGGGTTTACCAATTACTACAAAAAATGTATCTTAAATTATTCCACTGTAATCAAACCTTTGACTGACTTGACTAAGAAAGGGGTGGATTTCTCTGTCTAATCAGAAGAGGCGTTACATGCTTTTTCCACTATAAAGAAATGTTATTATTCTGCTCCCATTTTGGTGCAGCCTGATGTATCTCAGCCATTTATTGTTGAGGTGGACGCATCAGAAGTGGGAGTTGGTGCAGTTCTATCACAGGGTCCTTCTCCTGGCAAATGGCGCCCTTGTGCTTTTTTTTTTTTTAAACTCTCTTCTGCCGAGAGAAATTATGATGTTGGCAATAGAGAGCTGCTGGCCATTAAGTTGGCCTTTGAGGAATGGCATCATTGGTTAGAAGGAGCAATTCTTCCCATTACTGTTTTTACGATCATAAAAATGTGGCCTACCTGGAGTCGGATAAACGTTTGAACCCAAGGTAGGCCAGATGGTCTTTGCCCTGGGGTCAAGAATGTCAAGGCAGATGCCTTGTCGCGTTGCTTCCCTGAGGGGAGTGATACTGAGGATCCTAGTCTGATTTTTGCTGATGGGGTGGTTGCATCCGCCCTCTATCCTGAACTGGAGGCGGATGTGTTAGAAGTTCAGGGAGAGGCACCTGATTCCTGTCCCCCAGGGAAGTTGTTAGTTCATTCTAAGCTTCGTCACAAGGTGTTTAAGTAACATCATGATACTGTCCTTGCTGGACACCCTGGGAGCAGATCCACTGTGGATCTTATTTCTCTGAGATTCTGGTGGCCGGGTTTAAGTAAGAGTGTTGAGGGCTATGTGGCAGCTTGTAAGACCTGTGCACATGCCACGGTGACTCATACTCGGCCCTCAGGATCTCTTCTTCCTTTGTCCATCCCATCCCGTCCCTGGACGCACATGTCCATGGACTTTATCACCAATTTGCCCAGTTCTTCTGGGATGACGGTGGTTTTGGTGGTGGTCGACCGCTTCAGTAAGATGGCACACTTTATTCCATTTTCTGGTTTACCCAATGCCAGTTCTGGTTGCAATTATAGGTATAGATAACCACAGGCCAATAAATAGAATAAAATAAATATAGATAAAATGAATAAAATTATACATATAAGTAACTCACTTCACAGGGGGAGATAGTCTAAGGGATAAGCATAAAAAACCCAAAGG
This sequence comes from Bufo gargarizans, assembly GCF_014858855.1. Taxonomy (NCBI): domain Eukaryota; kingdom Metazoa; phylum Chordata; class Amphibia; order Anura; family Bufonidae; genus Bufo; species Bufo gargarizans. The sequence goes on along the minus strand of NC_058084.1, from coordinate 491,280,545 downwards.
GTAAATTCCCCTGGCCAGGATCGCTTGTAGAGTCGCAGGAACAAACCGCAGTCACCACACGAAGGGCTTCTGGAACATTCCTTTTATTGAATCAAGGCTCAACGCGTTTCGGGGGCTGCGTAGATACCCCCTTTTTCAGGAGCAATGTATAAGAAAAAACATATAGAACATACAATGATAGACATGGGCTATTTATACCCATCCATATTGTGTATCTATTAGGAGCACATGTGTCCGGCCGGGATAAGGAAGTGATGTCACTTCCGGTTCCTGTGGGGCATGCGTTCCACTGTGGAAAGCATGTCCATTCTGTGTTAATTGATATAGAAATGAATGTTCAATGTCTTGCAAGGCTTATATTGTAAATATCCTCTATCCCCGATCTATATGTCAAGGTGGGGAGGAGGTAAAAGGACACCTCGATCCATTCTAGGTCGAAGTGGCTAAACTTCCGGTATGTTGACCGCATCGTGGAACTCATGCGGCTCACGTGACTTCCGGTTTTCGGACTTCAGCGCGGCAAGTGTGATTCATGTTTTTAGTGATACATATGGACTATAAAATAGCACTCGTTAATTTCTAACGATAATTTGTTTTCCCTTAGTCCTAACAGCAGCACAGATGGGTGTTAACTACCCCCCGTGGACTGGTAGGACCGGCGGAATTTTAATGAGCCCAAGAACAAATAACAAAGCTTTACACCCCACAAAAGGAGGGAACACCCCCCAGCCCACTGAGTCTATAGCAAGAATAACTTACTAGGGTGGGAAATTTGTGTGCTGCTGTTAGGACTAAAGGAAAACAAATTATCGTTAGAAATTAGCGATTCCCTTACATCCTACCAGCAGCACAGATGAGGAGATAGCAAGAAGAACCCCTAGGGATGGCCCTCATGCCTGGCAGAGCTAAGAATAGCCTGTCCAAAGGACAAAAACTCCGCTACCCTGGCGTCTAGTCTGTAGTGGGAGATGAAAGTGGATTCAGAGCTCCAGGAGGCAGCTTTACAAATCATCTCCAGAGGAAGGAGACTTCTTTCAGCAAAGGAAGTAGAGATGGCCCTTGTGGAATGGGCCTTAACAAACTCTGGAGGATCCAAAGCCTGAGAAACAAAAATTCTCTAATGGCCTCCTTAATCCAGCGACTAATCGACGCCTTGGACGCCTTGCGGCCTTTGGACTTACCGGCAAACAGGATGAAGAGATTCTCATCTATCCTGAACTCCTTGGATCTATCCACATAGATCTGGAGGCATCTCGAGATATCCAATGGGTGTTTGACAGGATCCCTGGAGGAGGTAGAAGGAGAAAATAAAACTGGCAAAGAAATCACCTGATTTATGTTCTGAAATGAAGGGACCTTAGGCCTGAAATATGGAAGGAATCTCAGGAGAACCCGGTCTTGAAGAAAAGAAGGTATAGGGTTCTGAGGCCGAGAAGGCTTGAAGCTCTGAGATTCTCTTGGCCGAGGTTACCGCCAGTAAGAAGACCGACTTCAGAGTCACGAACTTTAAAGCAAACCTTTCACCTGAATTTCACTTAATAAACTATCAAAAGTACCTTATAGACCATCCTCATTGTGTTATCATACAGTCTTGTCCCGCTTTTCTGCCATGTATATCCATGAAAAAAATCACCTTACAAAGTACTCTTCTCCAGCTCCACAAGTCACGATAGAAGTCAAGGGGTTAGCCCTTTCCTCACTCCAGGCTGTAACTCCCCTGCCCTAACCCTGCCTCTATGCAGTCTAATTGACACCCGACTCAGTCGCCGGGACCGCGCTTGTACAGGCGGCGCATGCGCCATCGGCCTCAGTAGCAGCGCGATCCTGTCTATCGCGCGGACTGAAGCGCGATCCTGTAACCGATTCCATTCCATCCGCATAATGGAAAGAAGGGTCTCATCCGCCTTGAAGACACGCTGTGCCCGACTGGCCGGATCGGAGGACTCCCCGGTGACAACATCATGGTCACCCTACCTGATGGACTTTAGCAATTTCTGAGTTTTCTCTGGTGGAAAAAAGCATGATGTTAACTCCTCTTCATCAGAAGAGGAGGAGACCAAAGAAATTGCGGCGGGTCTTTCCACAGGCGCGGAGGTATCCATGGGAACTTGAGTTCCCTACCAGCAGGCAGCGACAGCAAGCCTCTTGTCCAGCAGGTTAACCACACCCTTGATGGAATCATCCACATATGCCTTGACCCACTGGTACATTTCCTGCATGGTGGGTTCCGTGGCCGACTGGGATCTCAGGCAAGCCTCGCACCTCGAAAAAGGACAATTGTCATCCAGCAGCGTACTGCAGTGAAAGCAGGCCAGATGCTTCCTCTTTGAGACCGATTTACGGGTCTCCGGGTCCTTAGGTGAAGCCATTACTGCAAAGAGAAATGAATTAATAATACTGACAATTTGACAACCATCAGGAGAAAAGGGCATAGCAGAGGCCCACCGAAGTAGTGCAGCAGAAAAAACAGCAATGCGAATAATAGAATAAGCACCAGGTACTTATGGGCTCTGGGAGCTAGCTTAGAAAGTGTGTGCTGCCAGAGAACAATTGAGAGAGAAATGGAGCTTTAAATAGGCGGAGCTCCGCCCCCAAGGGTGGAGCTCCCGCCCCTAGGAGGATCTAACTAGATCCTAACAGAATAAGCTTATTATAATTTGAAAAATAGGCTAAACTACTACCTCTCCCCTAGCGCAGCCAGAATACAGCCAGTGCCTCAAAAAAATCTGGCCGAAAAACAGGAATATACTCGGCCAAAGCCGAAAACCGAAAACGGGAAGTGACGTCAGCCCGAACCGGAAGTGACATCCGAAGGGTCCAATGTCACTTCCAGTGATGGTGACGCCCATCGGAGACGCGGCGCCGGACGGAGAAGAAGGGAGGTATGAAAGGAGAAGCCCTGAAACTAATAAAGGGGGACTAAGACAAAAAAATACAAAAGTGGGCGAAAAGAAACCGCCAAGCACAAAAAAACACTTCCCCCAAAAGACTGAGGGGAACCGCCAGTCCACCTGTCCGGAAGATAGAAAAGAACACAGTGGGCTGGGGGGTGTTCCCTCCTTTTGTAGGGGTGTAAAGCTTTGTTATTGGTTCTTGGGCTCATTAAAATTCCGCCGGTCCTACCAGTCCACGGGGTAGTTAACCCCCATCTGTGCTGCTGGTAGGACGTAAGGGAAATTATATTTATGTTTATATATTTACTGCCCCTACTATATCTATATTTATATATACTTGCTATTCCTATCTTATTATTATATTTATTTTTGTATCCCTATTTTCGAAATTGTGTCTAAAACCCATCCCCGGATCCTTTCATATTCCTCTGAATGTGGGGCGAAGTCTCTTCCCTCTCCCTGCCAGCTCTTGCTGTGATGAAGTCCGAAAACCGGAAGTCACGTGAGCCATATGCGTTCCACGATGCGGTCCACATACCGGAAGTTTAGCCATTCCAACCTAGAATGAATCGAGGCGTCCTTTTACCTCCTCCCCACCTTCACATATAGATCGGGGACGGAGTATATTTACAAGACATCGACCATTCATTTCTATATCAATTAACACAGAATGGACGCATGCCCCACCGGAACCAGAAGTGACATCACTTCCTTATCCCGCTCAGACGCAGGTGTTCCTAATAGATACACAATATGAATAGGTATAAATGTCATTGTATGTTCTATATGTTTTTATGTTTTTATTTATACATTTAAACTAACACATGAGATAAACTCACTACATGCAAAGCGAGATATTTCATGCCTTTTATTTGTTATAATTTGGGTGATTATGACTTACAGCTTATGAAATCCCAAAGTCACAATTTTGAGGTACCCTTTGCTCAGGGGGTATGAACTAATTAGCTGACTAGAGTGTGACACTTTGAGCCTAGAATATTGAACCTTTTCACAAAAGTTTAATTTTAAGCTGCATTAATGCAATTCCTTTTTTGATTTTTCAAGTTTCACCTGTACATACAGACTATTCCTTTAATAACGCACGGCCGTTCTTCTATTCACGGACCATATATACTCCACAAAAATCTACACTAGACAATACAAGATCCTTTCAACCTCTTCCTACCATACTTTATTTCACAAAGGTGATTGGCCCCTACTTTGTGACTGGGTTCTTTTCTTGTGTTTTTTCCCCCTTTGCTCTATCAATACTATATACAGCTATCCTTGCTGTGTATTCAGCCACTCCTGGCAGCCTACCACCCAACTGCCTCCCTACTCACTATTGGTTTCTCTATACTCCCTGGTGGCACCCGGTTGTTGTCCTTAAGACCACCTTTGGAGATACCATCCAAGGGAAGCCTAAGACTAACACTCTTTTATTGGGGATTTTTTCCCCCTCTTCCTTCTATATCCACACTATGTCATCTTGCCACTCTGTGGTATCCTCCTGCTGCTGCTGCCATCTCTACACTAATTCGCCTTACCACTCTGTGGCATACTACTGCTGCTGCTGCCATATCCACACTATGTCACCTTGCCACTCTCTGGTATCCTCCTGCTGTTGCTGCCTTATCAACACCATGTCAGATTGGCACTGTCACAACCAGACAGCTGAGAAGCTCTGACAGAGGCCTTTCAGAACCTCCTCCTTGAGTTTCTGTGTTGTGGTATTCAGCTCCTCCTCTCGTCAGCCTCTCTTAGCTGTCATGTGTTGGACTAATTGCTTCCCTTTAAATTCTTCCCCAGAAGGCTTTTCTGGGCGGCTTATACTACTTCCTGGAGTGTGTGTGCACGCTGACTCTGTCCTCCTGTTTGCTTCAAAGCTAAGTGTTGTACCTTCATCTGTTATTATCTGTTTGCTGGATCCCAGGTGACCCTGACTCCCTCCGTATCTTGTGTAGGGAGCCGGTGGTCGTGTCCCCTCACTATTGTAGGGTGCTCAGGGCTTTATAGTCAAGGTTCGTGGATATGCAAACCTCCACCATTCGGATCTTTGCATAGGCTGAGCAGCCAGGGAAAGTGCCAGGTCTTCTGCAGGGGTCTCCCTTGGTTCCTTAGTTTTTGGATCCAGCGAGTCGTTTATACATGTTGCTTTGCCTTGTTTCCTGTACACCGTCCGTGACATGCACACTGTGGTATCCTCCTGCTGCTCCCATATCCACACTATGTTACCTTGCCACTCTGTGGTATCCTGCTGCTGCCATCTCCACACTATGTCACCTTGCCACTTTGTGGTCTCCTGATGATGCCGCCATCTCCACACTATGTCAACTTGCCACTCTGTGGTATCCGCCTGCTGCTGCCATCTCCACACTATGTCACCTTGCCACTCTGTGGTCTTCTGATGCTGCTGCCATATCCACACTATGTCACCTTGCCACTCTGTGGTATCATCCTGCAGCTGCTGCCATCTCAACACTATGTCACCTTGCCACTCTGTAGTATTCTGATGCTGCTTCCACCTCATTATAGGGCCTCTCTGTGGACTTCTCATGCTGTTTCCACCCTCCCCACTTCATGACCGGGTCACTCTTTTGCTTTCGGCCTGCCTGACATCATGATTTATTTGACCTTTCTTCTGATCTGTCAGAGGCAAGGCAAAATGAGACACACAACGGATCCTGTCTGTGTAGCAGCTGTAAGGCCTGTATGGTTCCATCAGAATTGGCTTATGATTTAGTAGCCAAAAGCAGGAGTGGGTACAAAAAACAGAAGACATGCAATATTCCATTCATGTGTCATCTCTGTTTTACATCCACTCCTGTTTTGTTTTTTTGGGCATTAGCAATACTGATGGATTACTGACCAAATGCTGACCGAGTGAAGGTGGATGCTCAACAGACAGGATCCATTTTTTGGGGGTTATTGTTCTGACAGATCAGAGGAAGGCCAAAATAATCAGTGACATCAATACAAACTCCCTACTGACACCCTCTCCACTCTGTCCGGGGGTCTCTACTTGTAAACGCGTTTAATAGAACAGGTTCTGTAGACATCTATAAAGGATTTAGCTGGCGAAGGTGTAAAAGGAGTGCACTTCTTCTTGACGTTAACGTCGACCTGTAAGGCTGAGTTCATACTTGAGTTATTTAGTCAGTCTTAGTCCCGTGACTGCCCTAATAAGTGAAGTGTGCAGTGATTCTAAGAGCGACGCCTGCCATCTGCATGTCATACAGACTCACAGTATTATTTCACTACCAAAGCAGACTCCCTATGTGTGTTACTACAAGGCACAGTGTTCTACACCACTATAAAGGCTCTCTGCATCCAGGAAATAGCAGTTTTTTAACATAATTTGTCACGAATATATTCGGATCGAACCAAATTTTTCCCGAACAATTCGGTGAACTGGCGAATCGAATTTATGAAAAATTCGCTCATCTCTAATTCTAATAATGGACAGAAAACTTTGCATGCACATTAGCCACTCGTACACCACCAAGCACCACGGCGTCCCCCAACATAGGCTGATAAGCAACGTTTCCACCTGTTGGAATTCCACCCTACTACATATGTTGGACCGACTACACGAACTGACAAAGGCCATCAACGATTTCTTGATGATCAAAGCGGACAGGACTACTCCCCTGTGTAACTTTGATGTCAGCCAGTGGCAGCTCATGAGTGTCACCTGGCGTTTGCTCAGGCCCTTTGAGGATGCCACATTATTTGTCAGTCGCCAGGATTATGGGATGAACAATGTCATTCCACTGCTTCATATCCTGGAACAGATGCTGGCAAATCAGGCTGGTCAGGGGACTGGAGATGTGGCTCCTACATCTCACGGCCATATGAGCCCTCTGGGGGCTGAGCTGGAAGAGGAGGAGGACATTGAAGCATAAGCAATGTGCCACGAAGTGGGTGGTTTTTCTACACAGGTGACAGGAGAGGAGGAGCAGCTGGAGGAGCAAGAGGGAGATGAGGAAGATGAGGCAAATGACCCAGGCACACTGTGGCAGTATGCAGTGGAGATCAAGGCAGGGTGTACCTCCGACTCACTTGCGCAAATGGCCCGCTGCATGCTCATTTGCTTGCGTAGTGACAGCCGAATTGTCACCATTCGGCAGAGGGGTGACTTCTGGCTCTCCACCTTGTTGGACCTTAGCTCCCAGTCCAAAATGGGGCCTTTTTTACACCCGCTGAGAGGGAGGATAAACTGAACTACTATAGAGACATCCTATGTAGTCAGTTGGCCGCTGCCTATCTGCGCCATCGTCCATCTTCTCGCAGGTCTGTCCGGTGGGGGGCCCTCTGAGTTCATGTTCCACTGCCATGGCTGCTGGGGGGGGTGGCAGGAGCAGTACCAGCTCCTTTAGCAGCAGCCTGAGTCTAGAGTCACTGATGAGCAGATTTCTTCACCCGCATAGAAACTACTTGCCAGCAGCTAGACATAGAGCAGAACCTGAATCAGCAGGTGGTGGCATACTTGGAGTACACCTGCCACCCGTCATCGAAGATCCACTGGACTACTGGGCAGCTAAACTGGATTTGTGGCTGCAAGTGGCCGAGTTTGTCCTGGAAAAAGCTGTCCTTCCCGGCAAGTAGTATGGCAACAGAGCGGGTGTTTAGTGTGGTGGGGGCCATAGTTACCTCAAGGAGAACTCGCCTGTGCAACCAAAATATGTAGAGACTGACCTTTGTCAAGATGAATCATTCGTGGATCAGCCAGGATTTCCACCCACCAATGCCTGATGCATCAGATTAGATCATCCATGCTGCCTCTCCCAAACCTTGACAAAAGAGACCGTTTTTTTCTGGCTACCTGCCTCAGCTACTATTCTGATGCTGCCACACGCCTGATGCTACACATCTGATGCCAAGTGCTGCTTCTTACACCCACCTTTGTCAGCAGGTAATGTGATTGCCACCCACCTCCCCACTATGTCACTGGATCACTCTGTGGTCTCCTCATGCTGCTGCGGCTGCCACTTCCACACTATGTCATCTTGCCACTCTGTGGTCTCCTCATGCTGCTGCGGCTGCCACCTCCACACTATGTCATCTTGCCACTCTGTGGTCTCCTCATGATGCTGCCACTATGTCACCTTGCCACTCTGTGGCCTCCTCATGCTGCTGCTGCCACTTCCACACTCTGTCATTGTGCACTCCTATAGTAGAAACTCCCAAAAAGTGGCCCCATTTTAGAAACTACGGGATAGGGTGGCATTATTGTTGGTACTAGTTTAGGGTACATGTGATATGTTTATATAGTAAGGGCCCAGAGGGGCATCATTATTGCAAGAAGGAGCCCAAGCACACCTCCGGCTAGTCCCTAAGCCCGCCCTTATGCTGGGAGTAGGGAAAAGGGGGGCAGAGTTATGTCTTGAATGTGAGGTAGGAGGGGTGAGTGGACACATTGTAGCAAGGGGTGTGCCTGAGCTCCTTCCTGCAATAATGAAGCCCGTCTGGGCACCTTACTGGCTCATTTGCATACCAAATAAACTGGATTTTCAGAAGATAGAAAACATCTATTGCTGACACAAAGGCACATCTGGAAATAAGATACTAAATGCTATTAGGCTATAGCTTTACTTCAATAGCGATTGTCCTGGTGACAGATTTCCTTTAATCTCTTTCTTAAAGGTATCATCTTCTACCATTGCTTTGTGCAACATAACTGTAGTTGCAGACAAGAGGATTTCAGCAACTAAACCCAGTGAAATTGATGCCATTATGCCATGTCAATATTATTTTTTAAATTTCAGATATAGAGCTTTGGCTACATTTCACTTGTAAGTAAGTTTGGGAAACAGTTTAGTATGAGACCGTTTAGCTGTTTCCATAGTTCTAACCACCTCAGCTGCATCCAGACAGAGGGGCCCCATTTTTAGATGTGCTGATCCCAAAGTTGGGACCCACATCCAGGCTCAGACTGGCCCACAGGGGTTCAGGCAAATCCCCCGGTGGGCCCCTGAGCAAAGTGGGTCCCTAGTCTTCCACCCCCTGCACAAGTGGCACATAACACAGTAGAAAAAATATGGGGGATTCAGCCCGCACAACCCCTAGCAGGTGCAGATTGCTATAGCGAAATACAGATACAAACGCAAAAACACAAAACGCAAAACACAAACGCAAACGCAAAAACACAAACCAGCACTCTGCCCTGCCTTTATGCTGGATGTTGAATAAGGCATTGGTGTACATTTTGGCCAAAGCGTAATAAGCCACTCACCACGTCAAAGTCGCCTTAATGAGTGGTCCCTAACACTAGTTCCTACCTTTTATGGGCGATGACAGCCACACAAAGTCCAGGGAGCGCAGGTACAGCATGCACGCCAAGCACACTCTGCTTTTAACCCCGTCCGGTGCCATTACAGCTTTCATTGGATCCAGGGATGCAAGTACCAACATGCATGCTGAGCCCACTATATACTTCTCCTGGAGCCAAATAGCTATTGGTAGGTGCTATGACTTTGTGTGGCTGTCATGGCCCATAAAAGGTAGGAACTAGTGTTAGGGACCACTCATTAAGGCGACCTTGATGTGGTGAGTGGCTTATTACGCTTTGGCCAAAATGTACACCAATGCCTTATTCAACATTCAGCATAAAGGCAGGGCAGAGTGCTGGTTGCAGTGTGCGATTGCATTTTGTGTTTTTACATAACACAGTAGACCTACTGTACTGAATACCTATATATTCAATGTACAGAACATCAACCAGCCTATGTTTATGTAAAAAACTTGATAGATCATTAAAGAAACTCCCCATTTTATTATTATAGACAAGACCAGAGCAAAGATGACTTGTAGGTAGAGAGGAAAGCTAGCCAGTATCCTATTTATCCCAGGACCTACCTTCTCAAAGTTGCTTCAGGGCCCCCACATTCAATCATCTGGTAGCATCTTGCTGCTGTGTGAGCAGGTAATATTTGAATGTATCCATACAGTAAGCCCCCAAAATAAGTTTTACTGGTGGGCCCTAGGCACCCCAGTCCGACACATCTATCTGACATTTATGGCTTATCCTCTGGATGGGAATACTCTGTTAATGTAACAATCCACATATCCTCATATGGTCCCTTCCAGAGGCGTAATTATAGGAGAAGCAGCTGCTTTGGGGCCCTGACCCCGAAGGGGCCCATCCAGGAGGACGAGGACTAAAAGATTTTGTCAGGGCCCCCTCAACAGTATTACAAAATGAAATTGTATACAGTGACAGTATAGAGAGCGTATAAAACGGATGGAACAGCTGCCGGCTCTGGTCTAAGAGAGTCTTTACTAGCCACAGGAATGGGGGCGGCATGAAAGGAAGGGGTTGCGAAAAAATTACTGGGGGAGGGGGCCCCATCCAAAAATATGCTGTGGGGCCCAGTCATTTCTAGCTACGCCACTGGTCCTTTTATATCACCCCTACTTCAGTACAATTTTAAATACTTGCCCCAAGATAATGCAATGCAATTTGAGACTATACAAAGAATTTCCTTGTCACATTTCTAAACATAGTGTGATTTAATTTTAGTAGCCTCTTGGCAAGGGAACTTCAATGAGTATGTTGAGGAGGAGAGATGAGGAGAATCTCATATTCTAGACATTTTATACAATTAAGGCTTTTTAGGACAGAGGAGCTGGTGTTGACTAGAATAGATAGCTCAATACTTCTGGGACTCCATCACCCACATGGCCTCTCCTCACCCTTAAATTATATGCCCCCACTAAGCTTTGTAAAAATCAACTTGACTGGTGTAGTGATTAGAGTTGAGCGAACACCTGGATGTTCGGGTTCGAGAAGTTCGGCCGAACATCCCGGAAATGTTCGGGTTCGGGATCCGAACCCGATCCGAACTTCGTCCCGAACCCGAACCCCATTGAAGTCAATGGGGACCCGAACTTTTCGGCACTAAAACGGCTGTAAAACAGCCCAGGAAAGGGCTAGAGGGCTGCAAAAGGCAGCAACATGTAGGTAAATCCCCTGCAAACAAATGTGGATAGGGAAATTAATTAAAATAAAAATTAAATAAATAAAAATTAACCAAAATCAATTGGAGAGAGGTTCCATAGCAGAGAATCTGGCTTCCCGTCACCCACCACTGGAACAGTCCATTCTCAGATATTTAGGCCCCGGCACCCAGGCAGAGGAGAGAGGTCCCGTAACAGAGAATCTGTCTTCATGTCAGCAGAGAATTAGTCTGCATGTCATAGCAGAGAATGAGGCTTCACGTCAGCCACCACTGCAACAGTCCATTGGCATATATTTAGGCCTAGCACACAGGCAGAGGAGAGGTTCATTCAACTTTGGGTAGCATCGCAATATAATGGTAAAATGAAAATAAAAATAGGATTGAATGAGGAAGTGCCCTGGAGTCCAATAATATATGGTTATGGGGAGGTAGTTAATGTCTAATCTGGACAAGGGACGGACAGGTCCTGTGGGATCCATGCCTGGTTCATTTTTATGAACGTCAGCTTGTCCACATTGGCTGTAGACAGGCGGCTGCGTTTGTCTGTAATGACGCCCCCTGCCGTGCTGAATACACGTTCAGACAAAACGCTGGCTGCCGGGCAGGCCAGCACCTCCAAGGCATAAAAGGCTAGCTCTGGCCACGTGGACAATTTAGAGACCCAGAAGTTGAATGGGGCCGAACCATCAGTCAGTACGTGGAGGGGTGTGCACACGTACTGTTCCACCATGTTAGTGAAATGTTGCCTCCTGCTAACACGTTGCGTATCAGGTGGTGGTGCAGTTAGCTGTGGCGTGTTGACAAAAGTTTTCCACATCTCTGCCATGCTAACCCTGCCCTCAGAGGAGCTGGCCGTGACACAGCTGCCTTGGCGACCTCTTGCTCCTCCTCTGCCTTGGCCTTGGGCTTCCACTTGTTCCCCTGTGACATTTGGGAATGCTCTCAGTAGCGCGTCTACCAACGTGCGCTTGTACTCGCGCATCTTCCTATCACGCTCCAGTGCAGGAAGTAAGGTGGGCACATTGTCTTTGTAGCGTGGATCCAGCAGGGTGGCAACCCAGTAGTCCGCACAGGTTAAAATGTGGGCAACTCTGCTGTCGTTGCGCAGGCACTGCAGCATGTAGTCGCTCATGTGTGCCAGGCTGCCCAGGGGTAAGGACAAGCTGTCCTCTGTGGGAGGCGTATCGTCATCGTCCTGCCTTTCCCCCCAGCCACGCACCAGTGATGGACCCGAGCTGCGTTGGGTGCCACCCCGCTGTGACCATGCTTCATCCTCATCCTCCTCCACCTCCTCCTCATCCTCGTCCTCCTCGTCCTCCAGTAGTGGGCCCTGGCTGGCCACATTTGTACCTGGCCTCTGCTGTTGCAAAAAACCTCCCTCTGAGTCACTTCGAAGAGACTGGCCTGAAAGTGCTAAAAATGACCCCTCTTCCTCATCCTCCTCCTCCTCCTCCTGGGCCACCTCCTGTTCCATCATCGCCCTAAGTGTTTTCTCAAGGAGACATAGAAGTGGTATTGTAACGCTGATAACGGTGTCATCGCCACTGGCCATGTTGGTGGAGTACTCGAAACAGCGCAACAGGGCACACAGGTCTCGCATGGAGGCCCAGTCATTGGTGGTGAAGTGGTGCTGTTCTGTAGTGCGACTGACCCGTGCGTGCTGCAGCTGAAACTCCACTATGGCCTGCTGCTGCTCGCACAGTCTGTCCAGCATGTGCAAGGTGGAGTTCCACCTGGTGGGCACGTCGCATATGAGGCGGTGAGCGGGAAGGCCGAAGTTACGCTGTAGCGCAGACAGGCGAGCAGCGGCAGGATGTGAACGCCGGAAGCGCGAACAGACGGCCCGCACTTTATGCAGCAGCTCTGACATGTCGGGGTAGTTGTGAATGAACTTCTGCACCACCAAATTCAGCACATGCGCCAAGCAAGGGATGTGCGTCAAATTGGCTAGTCCCAGAGCTGCAACGAGATTTCGCCCATTATCACACACCACCAGGCCGGGCTTGAGGCTCACCGGCAGCAACCACTCGTCGGTCTGTTGTTCAATACCCCGCCACAACTCCTGTGCGGTGTGGGGCCTGTCCCCCAAACATATGAGTTTCAGAATGGCCTGCTGACGTTTACCCCGGGCTGTGCTGAAGTTGGTGGTGAAGGTGTGTGGCTGACTGGATGAGCAGGTGGAAGAAGAGGAGGAGGAAGCCGAGAAGGAGGAGGTGGCAACAGGAGGCAAAGAATGTTGCCCTGCGATCCTTGGCGGCGGCAGGACGTGCGCCAAACAGCTCTCCGCCTGGGGCCCAGCTGCCACTACATTTACCCAGTGTGCAGTTAGGGAGATATAGCGTCCCTGGCCGTGCTTACTGGTCCACGTATCTGTGGTTAGGTGGACCTTGCTACAGATGGCGTTGCGCAGTGCACACTTGATTTTATCGGATACTTGGTTGTGCAGGGAAGGCACGGCTCTCTTGGAGAAGTAGTGCCGGCTGGGAACAACATACTGTGGGACAGCAAGCGACATGAGCTGTTTGAAGCTGTCTGTGTCCACCAGCCTAAATGACAGCATTTCATAGGCCAGTAGTTTAGAAATGCTGGCATTCAGGGCCAGGGATCGAGGGTGGCTAGGTGGGAATTTACGCTTTCTATCAAATGTTTGTGAGATGGAGAGCTGAACGCTGGCGTGTGACATGGTTGAGACGCTTGGTGACGGAGGTGGTGGTGGTGGTGTTGGTGGTACATCCCCTGTTTGCTGGGCGGCAGGTGCCAACGTTCCTCCAGAGGCGGAGGAAGAGGCCGAGGCGGCAGCAGCAGAATAGGCCGAGGCGGCAGCAGCAGAAGAGGTAGCAGGGGGAGCCTGAGTGACTTCCTTGGTTTTAAGGTGTTTACTCCACTGCAGTTCATGCTTTGCATGCAGGTGCCTGGTCATGCAGGTTGTGCTCAGGTTCAGAACGTTAATGCCTCGCTTCAGGCTCTGATGGCACAGCGTGCAAACCACTCGGGTCTTGTCGTCAGCACATTGTTTGAAGAAGTGCCATGCCAGGGAACTCCTTGAAGCTGCCTTTGGGGTGCTCGGTCCCAGATGGCGGCGGTCAGTAGCAGGCGGAGTCTCTTGGCGGCGGGTGTTCTGCTTTTGCCCACTGCTCCCTCTTTTGCTACGCTGTTGGCTCGGTCTCACCACTGCCTCTTCCTCCGAACTGTGAAAGTCAGTGGCACGACCTTCATTCCATGTGGGGTCTAGGACCTCATCGTCCCCTGCATCGTCTTCCACCCAGTCTTGATCCCTGACCTCCTGTTCAGTCTGCACACTGCAGAAAGACGCAGCAGTTGGCACCTGTGTTTCGTCATCATCAGAGACATGCTGAGGTGGTATTCCCATGTCCTCATCATCAGGAAACATAAGTGGTTGTGCGTCAGTGCATTCTATGTCTTTCACCGCTGGGGAAGGGCTAGGTGGATGCCCTTGGGAAACCCTGCCAGCGGAGTCTTCAAACAGCATAAGAGACTGCTGCATAACTTGAGGCTGAGACAGTTTCCCTGGTATGCATGGGGGTGATGTGACAGACTGATGGGGTTGGTTTTCAGGCGCCATCTGTGCGCTTTCTGCAGAAGACTGGGTGGGAGATAATGTGAACGTGCTGGATCCACTGTCGGCCACCCAATTGACTAATGCCTGTACCTGCTCAGGCCTTACCATCCTTAGAACGGCATTGGGCCCCACCATATATCGCTGTAAATTCTGGCGGCTACTGGGACCTGAGGTAGTTGGTACACTAGGACGTGTGGATGTGGCAGAACGGCCACGTCCTCTCCCAGCACCAGAGGGTCCACTAACACCACCACGACCATGTCCACGTCCGCGTCCCTTACTAGATGTTTTTCTCATTGTTATGGTTCACCACAACAACAAATATATTATTTGGCCCAATGTATTGTATTCAAATTCAGCGGGATATAAATTTGAGGCCTAGTATTTAGGCGCTGGGTGACCGGTATGGATTTAGTGACAGAATTAGACTTGGAAATGCACAGAAGCGTGTGTGTGAAGTTATTCTGAATGACCCTATGTGCACCTTCAATATTATATACCCTTTTAGGGATAGATTTCAAATAGCTCTGATATAGCAGAAACCACTAAATTATGAAATTGCTAAATTGGGAATTGTACTTCAACCCAGAACAAAAAATGTGCTTTGACGGACACTAAATATCTTGCCCAGCAACAACAGTACAGTGGTGGGTAACGAGAGATTTAGAGGGATTTAAATTTGAGGCCTAGTATTTAGGCGCTGGGTCACCGGTATGGATTTAGTGACAGAATTAGACTTGGAAATGCACAGAAGCGTGTGTGTGAAGTTATTCTGAATGACCCTATGTGCACCTTCAATATTATATACCCTTTTAGGGATAGATTTCAAATAGCTCTGATATAGCAGAAACCACTAAATTATGAAATTGCTAAATTGGGAATTGTACTTCAACCCAGAACAAAAAATGTGCTTTGACGGACACTAAATATCTTGCCCAGCAACAACAGTACAGCGGTGGGTAACGAGAGATTTAGAGGGATTTAAATTTGAGGCCTAGTATTTAGGCGCTGGGTGACAGGTATGGGTTTAGTGACAGAATTAGACTTGGAAATACACAGTAGCGGGTGTGTGTGAAGTTATTCTGAATGACCCAATGTGCACCTTCAATATTATATACCCTTTTTGGGATAGATTTCAAATAGCTCTGATATAGCAGGAACCACTAAATTATGAAATTGCTAAATTGGGAATTGTATTTCAACCCAGAACAAGAAATGTGCTTGAACGGACACTAAATAACTCGCCCAGCTACAGCACTAGGGACAGATTTAGCTGGATATAAATTTGAGGCCTAGTATTTAGGCGCTGGGTGACCGGTATGGATTTAGTGACAGAATTAGACTGGGATATGGCCAAAAAATGAACAGACTATTGCTGGTTAAATGCACTTGGTGTGACAGCTTCACCCTGATGTAGGCTTTAGCCAAAAAACAACCACACCATTGAGGGTTAAATGCACTTGGTGACAGGCGCAGCTTGCCCCTGATTTTGTATATGGCCAAAAAATGAACAGACTATTGCTGGTTAAATGCACTTGGTGTGACAGCTTCACCCTGATGTAGGCTTTAGCCAAAAAACAACCACACCATTGAGGGTTAAATGCACTTGGTGACAGGCGCAGCTTGCCCCTGATTTTGTATATGGCCAAAAAATGAACAGACTATTGCTGGTTAAATGCACTTGGTGTGACAGCTTCACCCTGATGTAGGCTTTAGCCAAAAAACAACCACACCATTGAGGGTTAAATGCACTTGGTCGCAGCTTGTGCTGGCGCACCACAAGACACAAAATGGCCGCCGATCACCCCAGAAAAATGAGACTGACAAACGGTCTGTGCAGCCTAAAAACAGTGAGCAATTGAGGATCAGCAGCTCAATGATCCACAGCTGCAGATCGATCAGTTAATCAAGTCCTTTGGAGGAGTTAATCTGCCTAATCTCGCCCTACTGTCGCAGCCGCAACCTCTCCCTACGCTAATCAGAGCAGAGTGACGGGCGGCGCTATGTGACTCCAGCTTAAATAGAGGCTGGGTCACATGGTGCTCTGGCCAATCACAGCCATGCCAATAGTAGGCATGGCTGTGATGGCCTCTTGGGGCAAGTAGTATGACGCTTGTTGATTGGCTGCTTTGCAGCCTTTCAAAAAGCGCCAAGAAAGCGTCACAAAAGCGCGAAGAAAGCGACGAACACCGAACCCGAACCCGGACTTTTACGAAAATGTCCGGGTTCGGGTCCGTGTCACGGACACCCCAAAATTCGGTACGAACCCGAACTATACAGTTCGAGTTCGCTCATCCCTAGTAGTGATCTGATCCGCACATTGTGCTCGAATTGCATGAATTTGCCTTGCTCCTCCATCTGCCTTGGCCGCAAGGTAGACCTGACTCTCTAACAACCAAGAACACCCTGCTTGCAGGAGGCTATATTGCGTATCACACTGGTGATGCTGCTCCAGCTCCATATAGCATCCACTTACTACAGTATAAAGGGTAAATAAGGTTAGCCCATTACAAATTGATGATCTAATGCAGGCATGCTCAACCTGTGGCCCTCCAGATGTTGCAAGACTACAACTCCCATCATTCCCTGACAGTCTACAGCTATCATCCTACAGAAGGGCATTGTGGGAGTTGTAGTTTTACAACAGCTGGAGGGCCGCAGGTTGAGCATCCCTGATCTAATGTATTTAGGGGCACGTGGATGAAAGAACGATTGGACAAATTGAATTTCAAGCACAGGTGCTTTGCAACATTGAGATTCTGAGTTCAAAACCAAGGAAAACATCAGCCTGGAGTTTCTGTTCTCCTTGTCTTTGGGTGGGTTTCCTACTGAAAACTCTACTTTCTTCAAACACTGTAAAAACATACAGATAGGTTAATTGGCTTTCTATGACATTGCAATGGTGGCTTCCAATTGAATGAATATAAAGTTAGGAATACATGAATATTATACATACATGTAACATCAAAACAGAAGTATCCTTTATACAAAAACAAGCACAACCCTGTTTTGATGACAAAAAAGTAAAGCTAAAACTTCCTACTAAATTGTTGTTCTACTTCTCTATAACTGACATGGTTCCTATTTCAAGTTCAACCTGCTGAACTTGCAAACCTGTCCTCAAACAATCAAAATTAGGATAAATTTGATTTGCCTCAAAGCCGAATTTCCTTGTGCTTCATTGTAGCCAATTGATTTAGCTTGAACTAGTGTAAAAAAAAAATAATAAAAAAAAATCATACTTTCCTTATACATTTGCTCGCAACTGTCATCTTGCTTGAAGATCTCACACAAAATTCTGTGCACGATGACGTATGAGATTTCACGCTCGATCTTCAAGCAAGATGGAAGATGCCACGATCAGCTATGAGTCTGGCATCTGAGGGGTACCATGATGGGGAGCGGAGCATTCACAGCTCCCTGTCATTGCACCCACTACTTAAAAAGAAATGCGCTTCATGACAAAGTAATTCGCCACAAAGCAAATGTTTTTATAAAATTCAGTGAAGCAGCTGAATTGAATTTGTGAATAATTCGCTCTTCTCTAATCAAAATCCACAGCAACTATTTCAAACTCTATATCCAAGGGAAGCAGCAGCACATTTCTCCCACAATGGTCACTGTAGGGGAAATGTGGTATTTCATGACACCAAATACAGTCATGTAACTATAAGAGTCACAGCGGTCCCAATTGCGACCGGGCCCCTAAGCCAGGGAGGCGCACAGGGTTAGTTCATTATGGAAGCGCTCTTCTTTCTATTTGCAACAGTATTGCAGTTGTACTGGCACACATTATAAGGAGGCATTTTTTGCATTGGCACACATTCTAAATAGAGATGAGCTTATTTAAAAAAAATTTTAGTTAGATTCAAATATATTTGCGGCAAATTATGTTAAAAAACAGCTATTTCCTGGCTGCTGAGAGCCTTTATAGTGGTGTAGAACATTGTGCCTTGCAGTACAGTAACCTTCATAGTGGCCTACCATTTGACAGTGACCTTCGCAGTGCTCGCCCCTTGAACAGTGATTTCCACAGTGCCCGTCCCTTTAACAGTGACCTCCACAGTGCCTGCCCCTTTAACAGTGACATCCACAGTGCCCACCCCTTTAACAGTGACCTCCACATTGCCGGCTCCTTTAACATTGATCACCCCTTTAACAGTCACCTTTACAGTTCCTGCCCCTGTCTGTTTGTCTGTCTAGATGTCTGTCTGGACGTTCTTTATGCCCGATCAAACGACTGGACCGATCTTCACCAAATTTGGCACACAGGTACATCAGGTCTCAGATCTCTAGGACGTACCAATCCTGAGATATTCCCAAAAAATGAGCCCCCCCCCAATACAAGCCTGCAAGTCTTTCTCTTCAAATCCCAACTGCTAACACAGTTTTACTTCAGGTTTCCATAACATCCCAGCCATTTTTCTTTACTGCTTAAAGGGGCGGGCAATGTGAAGGTCACTGTAATTAAAGGGGCGCGCAATGTGAAGGTCATTGTTATTAAAGGGGCAGGCGCTATGAAGGTCCCTGTTAAAGAGGCGGTCACTGTGAAAGTAATTGTTAAAGGGCCTGTCACTGTGAAAGTCACTGTTAAAGGGGCGGTCACTGTTAAAAGGGCAGTCACTGTGAAAGTCACTGTTAAAGGGGTGGTCACTGTGAAAGTCACTGTTAAAGGGGCGGTCGCGGTGAAAGTCAATGTTAAAGGGGCGGTCACTATGAAAGTCACTGTCAATTGGGCGGTCACTGTGAAAGTCACTGTTAAAGGGGTGGTCACTGTGAAAGTCACTGTTAAAGGGGCTGTCACTGTAAAAGTGACAGTTAAAGGGGCGGGCACTGTATAAGTCACTGTTAAAGGGGCAGGAACTGTAAAGGTGACTGTTAAAGGGGTGATCAATGTTAAAGGATCCGGCACTGTGGATGTCACTGTTAAAGGGGCGGGCACTGTGGAGGTCACTGTTAAAGGAGCGGGCACTGTAGAGGTCACTGTTAAAGTGATGGGCACTGTGGAAATCACTGTTCAAGGGGCGAGCACTGCGAAGGTCACTGTCAAATGGTAGGCCACTATGAAGGTTACTGTTAAAGGGGCAGACACTGTGGAGGTCAATGTTAAAGGGGCGGGCACTGTGGAGGTCACTGCTATTGGGGCAGTCACTATTAATATGGGCAATGTGGAGTTCACTGTTAAAGGGGTGGGAACTGTTAAAGGGACAGGCAGTCCAGAGGTCACTGTTAAAGGGGAGAGCACTGTGGAAGTTACTGTTAAAGGGGCAGTCACTGTGAAAGTCACTGTTAAAGGGGCGGTCACTGTTAAAGTCACTATTAAATGGGCGGCCTCTGTGAAAGTCACAGTTAAAGGGGCGGTCACTGTTAAAGGGCCGGCCACTTTAAAAGTCATTGTTAAAGGGGCGGTCACTGTGAAAGTCACTGTTAAAAGGGTGGAAACTGTGAAAGTCACTGTTAAAGGGGGGAAAACTGTTAATGGGGTGGTCACTGTGAAAGTCACAGTTAAAGGGGCGGTCACTGTGAAAGTCACAGTTAAAGGGGTGGTCACTGTCAAAATAACTGTTAAAGCGGCGGTCACTGTTAAAGGGGCGGTCACTATGAAAGTCACTGTTAAAGGGGTGGTCACTTTAAAAGTCACCGTTAAAGGGGTGGCCACTGTGTAGGTCACTGTTAAATGTCGCGGCACTGTGGAGGTCACTGTTAAAGGGGAGGGCTCTTTGGAAGTCACTGTTAAAGGGACGGTCACTGTGAACGTCACTATTAAAGGTGCAGGGCACTGTGGAGGTCACTTTTAAAGAGACGGGCACTGTGGAGGTCACTGTTAAAGGGGTGGGAACTGAAGAGGTCACTGTTAAAGGGGCAGGCACTGTGTAGGTCACTGTTAAACATTGCGGCACTGTGGAGGTCACTGGTAAAGGGGAGGGCTCTTTTGAAGTCACTGTTAAAGGGACGGGCTCTGTGGAGGTCACTCTTAAAGGGGCGGGCACTGTGGAGGTCACTGTTAAAGGGGTTGGCACTGTGTAGATATCTGTTAAAGGGGCCATCACTGTGGAGGTCACTGTTAAAAGTGCGGGCACTATCGAGGTCACTGTTAAAGGGGAGGGTGCTGTGGAGGTCACTGTTAAAGGGGCGGGCACTATCGAGATCGCTGTTAAAGGGGCGGGTGCTGTGGAGGTCACTGTTAAAGGGGCGGGCACTGTGTAGGTCACTGTTACACGGGGCGGCACTGTGGAGGTCATTGTTAAAGGTGAGGGCACGTTGGAAGTCACTGTTAAAGGGGTGGGTGCTATGGAGGTCACTCTGAGAGGGGCGGGCACTGTGGAGGTCACTCTTAAAGGGGCGGGCACTGTGGAGGTCACTGTTAAAGGGGTTGGCACTGTGTAGATCTCTGTTAAAGGGGCCATCACTGTGGAGGTCACTGTTAAAGGTGCGGGCACTATCGAGGTCACTGTAAAAGAGGAGGGTGCTGTGGAGGTCACTGTTAAAGGGGCGGGCACTATCAAGATCGCTGTTAAAGGGGCGGGTGCTGTGGAGGTCACTGTTTAAGGGGCATACACTGTGGAGGTCACTGTTAACGGGGCAGGTGCCACTATTAAAGGGGCAACTGCTGTGGAGGTTACTGTTAAGGCAGCAGGGTACTGTGAGGTCACTGTTAAGGAAGCGGGGTACTGTCGAGGTCACTGTTAAGGTGGCGGGCGCCACAATGGAGTAGGGTGCTCTAAAACTCACTGTTAAAGAGCGGGCTGCTGTGAAGGTCAATGTTAAGGGGATGGGCTGCTGTAGAAGTCCAATTTTAAAGTGTCGGGGCACTGTGGGGGGGTCAGTGTTAAGGGGTGGGGAACTGTGGAGTTCATTGTTAAAGGGGCGGGGTGCTGTAGAGGTCACTGTTATGTGGGATACTGTCGATATCTTTTAACGACACACAGAAACATTAAATGTAATAGATAACTGTACAATTTACAATTCAGTCAGTGGAAAATAGCTCAAAAAATTAGTAACTCAAAGAGGAAGAATGGCATCATAAAATCAGTTTTCTTGTGCTTTCAAAACTAAAAGAACAACTTCTTTAAAAAAGAGCAAACTCAGATTACTAGTAATATCCTCTGGTAAAATTTTGTTTGACAGGGGATGAAATTATGAAGTAATGAATTCATGGAATAATAATATGACTGTTTTCCTTTTGAAGTGAGCTACAGAACATTACCCCTATGCATTCATATAACGACCTCTATAAATGAACACAAAACAAACATATTGCCAAAATCTATCATGATATAAGTGTTTTCTTCCACTCAGTTTGATCCTATATCCCAATCTAAATATTGTAAGGAAATATACAATATATACAGTTGCAATAAAAAGTATGTGAACCCTTTGGAATAATATGGATTTCTGCACGAATTGGTCATAAAATGTGATCTGATCTTCACAAGTCACAACAATAGACAATCACAGTCTGCTTAAACTAATAACTAGAGTTGAGCGAACACCTGGATGTTCGGGTTCGAGAAGTTCGGCCGAACATCCCGGAAATGTTCGGGTTCGGGATCCGAACCCGATCCGAACTTCGTCCCGAACCCGAACCCCATTGAAGTCAATGGGGACCCGAACTTTTCGGCACTAAAACGGCTGTAAAACAGCCCAGGAAAGGGCTAGAGGGCTGCAAAAGGCAGCAACATGTAGGTAAATCCCCTGCAAACAAATGTGGATAGGGAAATTAATTAAAATAAAAATTAAATAAATAAAAATTAACCAAAATCAATTGGAGAGAGGTTCCATAGCAGAGAATCTGGCTTCCCGTCACCCACCACTGGAACAGTCCATTCTCAGATATTTAGGCCCCGGCACCCAGGCAGAGGAGAGAGGTCCCGTAACAGAGAATCTGTCTTCATGTCAGCAGAGAATTAGTCTGCATGTCATAGCAGAGAATGAGGCTTCACGTCAGCCACCACTGCAACAGTCCATTGGCATATATTTAGGCCCAGCACACACACAGGCAGAGGAGAGAGGTCCCGTAACAGAGAATCTGGCTTCATGTCAGCAGAGAATCAGTCTGCATGTCATAGCAGAGAATGAGGCTTCACGTCAGCCACCACTGCAACAGTCCATTGGCATATATTTAGGCCCAGCACCCAGGCAGAGGAGGGAGGTCCCGTAACAGAGAATCTGTCTTCATGTCAGCAGAGAATTAGTCTGCATGTCATAGCAGAGAATGAGGCTTCACGTCAGCCACCACTGCAACAGTCCATTGGCATATATTTAGGCCCAGCACACACACAGGCAGAGGAGAGAGGTCCCGTAACAGAGAATCTGGCTTCATGTCAGCAGAGAATCAGTCTGCATGTCATAGCAGAGAATGAGGCTTCACGTCAGCCACCACTGCAACAGTCCATTGGCATATATTTAGGCCCAGCACACACACAGGCAGAGGAGAGAGGTCCCGTAACAGAGAATCTGGCTTCATGTCAGCAGAGAATCAGTCTGCATGTCATAGCAGAGAATGAGGCTTCACGTCAGCCACCACTGCAACAGTCCATTGGCATATATTTAGGCCCAGCACACACACAGGCAGAGGAGAGAGGTCCCGTAACAGAGAATCTGGCTTCATGTCAGCAGAGAATCAGTCTGCATGTCATAGCAGAGAATGAGGCTTCACGTCAGCCACCACTGCAACAGTCCATTGGCATATATTTAGGCCCAGCACACACACAGGCAGAGGAGAGAGGTCCCGTAACAGAGAATCTGTCTTCATGTCAGCAGAGAATTAGTCTGCATGTCATAGCAGAGAATGAGGCTTCACGTCACCCACCACTGCAACAGTCCATTGGCATATATTTAGGCCTAGCACACAGGCAGAGCAGAGAGGTCCCGTAACAGACAATCTGGCTTCATGACAGCAGAGAATCAGTCTGCATGTCATAGCAGAGAATGAGGCTTCACGTCACCCACCACTGCAACAGTCCATTGGCATATATTTAGGCCTAGCACACAGGCAGAGCAGAGAGGTCCCGTAACAGACAATCTGGCTTCATGTCAGCAGAGAATCAGTCTGCATGTCATAGCAGAGAATCAGGCTTCACGTCAGCCACCACTGCAACAGTCCATTGTCATAAATTTAGGCCCAGCACCCAGGCAGAGGAGAGAGGTCCCGTAACAGACAATCTGGCTTCATGTCAGCAGAGAATTAGTCTGCATGTCATAGCAGAGAATCAGGCTTCATGTCAGCCACCACTGCAACAGTCCATTGGCATATATTTAGGCCTAGCACACAGGCAGAGGAGAGGTTCATTCAACTTTGGGTAGCATCGCAATATAATGGTAAAATGAAAATAAAAATAGGATTGAATGAGGAAGTGCCCTGGAGTCCAATAATATATGGTTATGGGGAGGTAGTTAATGTCTAATCTGGACAAGGGACGGACAGGTCCTGTGGGATCCATGCCTGGTTCATTTTTATGAACGTCAGCTTGTCCACATTGGCTGTAGACAGGCGGCTGCGTTTGTCTGTAATGACGCCCCCTGCCGTGCTGAATACACGTTCAGACAAAACGCTGGCTGCCGGGCAGGCCAGCACCTCCAAGGCATAAAAGGCTAGCTCTGGCCACGTGGACAATTTAGAGACCCAGAAGTTGAATGGGGCCGAACCATCAGTCAGTACGTGGAGGGGTGTGCACACGTACTGTTCCACCATGTTAGTGAAATGTTGCCTCCTGCTAACACGTTGCGTATCAGGTGGTGGTGCAGTTAGCTGTGGCGTGTTGACAAAAGTTTTCCACATCTCTGCCATGCTAACCCTGCCCTCAGAGGAGCTGGCCGTGACACAGCTGCCTTGGCGACCTCTTGCTCCTCCTCTGCCTTGGCCTTGGGCTTCCACTTGTTCCCCTGTGACATTTGGGAATGCTCTCAGTAGCGCGTCTACCAACGTGCGCTTGTACTCGCGCATCTTCCTATCACGCTCCAGTGCAGGAAGTAAGGTGGGCACATTGTCTTTGTAGCGTGGATCCAGCAGGGTGGCAACCCAGTAGTCCGCACAGGTTAAAATGTGGGCAACTCTGCTGTCGTTGCGCAGGCACTGCAGCATGTAGTCGCTCATGTGTGCCAGGCTGCCCAGGGGTAAGGACAAGCTGTCCTCTGTGGGAGGCGTATCGTCATCGTCCTGCCTTTCCCCCCAGCCACGCACCAGTGATGGACCCGAGCTGCGTTGGGTGCCACCCCGCTGTGACCATGCTTCATCCTCATCCTCCTCCACCTCCTCCTCATCCTCGTCCTCCTCGTCCTCCAGTAGTGGGCCCTGGCTGGCCACATTTGTACCTGGCCTCTGCTGTTGCAAAAAACCTCCCTCTGAGTCACTTCGAAGAGACTGGCCTGAAAGTGCTAAAAATGACCCCTCTTCCTCATCCTCCTCCTCCTCCTCCTGGGCCACCTCCTGTTCCATCATCGCCCTAAGTGTTTTCTCAAGGAGACATAGAAGTGGTATTGTAACGCTGATAACGGTGTCATCGCCACTGGCCATGTTGGTGGAGTACTCGAAACAGCGCAACAGGGCACACAGGTCTCGCATGGAGGCCCAGTCATTGGTGGTGAAGTGGTGCTGTTCTGTAGTGCGACTGACCCGTGCGTGCTGCAGCTGAAACTCCACTATGGCCTGCTGCTGCTCGCACAGTCTGTCCAGCATGTGCAAGGTGGAGTTCCACCTGGTGGGCACGTCGCATATGAGGCGGTGAGCGGGAAGGCCGAAGTTACGCTGTAGCGCAGACAGGCGAGCAGCGGCAGGATGTGAACGCCGGAAGCGCGAACAGACGGCCCGCACTTTATGCAGCAGCTCTGACATGTCGGGGTAGTTGTGAATGAACTTCTGCACCACCAAATTCAGCACATGCGCCAAGCAAGGGATGTGCGTCAAATTGGCTAGTCCCAGAGCTGCAACGAGATTTCGCCCATTATCACACACCACCAGGCCGGGCTTGAGGCTCACCGGCAGCAACCACTCGTCGGTCTGTTGTTCAATACCCCGCCACAACTCCTGTGCGGTGTGGGGCCTGTCCCCCAAACATATGAGTTTCAGAATGGCCTGCTGACGTTTACCCCGGGCTGTGCTGAAGTTGGTGGTGAAGGTGTGTGGCTGACTGGATGAGCAGGTGGAAGAAGAGGAGGAGGAAGCCGAGAAGGAGGAGGTGGCAACAGGAGGCAAAGAATGTTGCCCTGCGATCCTTGGCGGCGGCAGGACGTGCGCCAAACAGCTCTCCGCCTGGGGCCCAGCTGCCACTACATTTACCCAGTGTGCAGTTAGGGAGATATAGCGTCCCTGGCCGTGCTTACTGGTCCACGTATCTGTGGTTAGGTGGACCTTGCTACAGATGGCGTTGCGCAGTGCACACTTGATTTTATCGGATACTTGGTTGTGCAGGGAAGGCACGGCTCTCTTGGAGAAGTAGTGCCGGCTGGGAACAACATACTGTGGGACAGCAAGCGACATGAGCTGTTTGAAGCTGTCTGTGTCCACCAGCCTAAATGACAGCATTTCATAGGCCAGTAGTTTAGAAATGCTGGCATTCAGGGCCAGGGATCAAGGGTGGCTAGGTGGGAATTTACGCTTTCTATCAAATGTTTGTGAGATGGAGAGCTGAACGCTGGCGTGTGACATGGTTGAGACGCTTGGTGACGGAGGTGGTGGTGGTGGTGTTGGTGGTACATCCCCTGTTTGCTGGGCGGCAGGTGCCAACGTTCCTCCAGAGGCGGAGGAAGAGGCCGAGGCGGCAGCAGCAGAATAGGCCGAGGCGGCAGCAGCAGAAGAGGTAGCAGGGGGAGCCTGAGTGACTTCCTTGGTTTTAAGGTGTTTACTCCACTGCAGTTCATGCTTTGCATGCAGGTGCCTGGTCATGCAGGTTGTGCTCAGGTTCAGAACGTTAATGCCTCGCTTCAGGCTCTGATGGCACAGCGTGCAAACCACTCGGGTCTTGTCGTCAGCACATTGTTTGAAGAAGTGCCATGCCAGGGAACTCCTTGAAGCTGCCTTTGGGGTGCTCGGTCCCAGATGGCGGCGGTCAGTAGCAGGCGGAGTCTCTTGGCGGCGGGTGTTCTGCTTTTGCCCACTGCTCCCTCTTTTGCTACGCTGTTGGCTCGGTCTCACCACTGCCTCTTCCTCCGAACTGTGAAAGTCAGTGGCACGACCTTCATTCCATGTGGGGTCTAGGACCTCATCGTCCCCTGCATCGTCTTCCACCCAGTCTTGATCCCTGACCTCCTGTTCAGTCTGCACACTGCAGAAAGACGCAGCAGTTGGCACCTGTGTTTCGTCATCATCAGAGACATGCTGAGGTGGTATTCCCATGTCCTCATCATCAGGAAACATAAGTGGTTGTGCGTCAGTGCATTCTATGTCTTTCACCGCTGGGGAAGGGCTAGGTGGATGCCCTTGGGAAACCCTGCCAGCGGAGTCTTCAAACAGCATAAGAGACTGCTGCATAACTTGAGGCTGAGACAGTTTCCCTGGTATGCATGGGGGTGATGTGACAGACTGATGGGGTTGGTTTTCAGGCGCCATCTGTGCGCTTTCTGCAGAAGACTGGGTGGGAGATAATGTGAACGTGCTGGATCCACTGTCGGCCACCCAATTGACTAATGCCTGTACCTGCTCAGGCCTTACCATCCTTAGAACGGCATTGGGCCCCACCATATATCGCTGTAAATTCTGGCGGCTACTGGGACCTGAGGTAGTTGGTACACTAGGACGTGTGGATGTGGCAGAACGGCCACGTCCTCTCCCAGCACCAGAGGGTCCACTAACACCACCACGACCATGTCCACGTCCGCGTCCCTTACTAGATGTTTTTCTCATTGTTATGGTTCACCACAACAACAAATATATTATTTGGCCCAATGTATTGTATTCAAATTCAGCGGGATATAAATTTGAGGCCTAGTATTTAGGCGCTGGGTGACCGGTATGGATTTAGTGACAGAATTAGACTTGGAAATGCACAGAAGCGTGTGTGTGAAGTTATTCTGAATGACCCTATGTGCACCTTCAATATTATATACCCTTTTAGGGATAGATTTCAAATAGCTCTGATATAGCAGAAACCACTAAATTATGAAATTGCTAAATTGGGAATTGTACTTCAACCCAGAACAAAAAATGTGCTTTGACGGACACTAAATATCTTGCCCAGCAACAACAGTACAGTGGTGGGTAACGAGAGATTTAGAGGGATTTAAATTTGAGGCCTAGTATTTAGGCGCTGGGTCACCGGTATGGATTTAGTGACAGAATTAGACTTGGAAATGCACAGAAGCGTGTGTGTGAAGTTATTCTGAATGACCCTATGTGCACCTTCAATATTATATACCCTTTTAGGGATAGATTTCAAATAGCTCTGATATAGCAGAAACCACTAAATTATGAAATTGCTAAATTGGGAATTGTACTTCAACCCAGAACAAAAAATGTGCTTTGACGGACACTAAATATCTTGCCCAGCAACAACAGTACAGCGGTGGGTAACGAGAGATTTAGAGGGATTTAAATTTGAGGCCTAGTATTTAGGCGCTGGGTGACAGGTATGGGTTTAGTGACAGAATTAGACTTGGAAATACACAGTAGCGGGTGTGTGTGAAGTTATTCTGAATGACCCAATGTGCACCTTCAATATTATATACCCTTTTTGGGATAGATTTCAAATAGCTCTGATATAGCAGGAACCACTAAATTATGAAATTGCTAAATTGGGAATTGTATTTCAACCCAGAACAAGAAATGTGCTTGAACGGACACTAAATAACTCGCCCAGCTACAGCACTAGGGACAGATTTAGCTGGATATAAATTTGAGGCCTAGTATTTAGGCGCTGGGTGACCGGTATGGATTTAGTGACAGAATTAGACTGGGATATGGCCAAAAAATGAACAGACTATTGCTGGTTAAATGCACTTGGTGTGACAGCTTCACCCTGATGTAGGCTTTAGCCAAAAAACAACCACACCATTGAGGGTTAAATGCACTTGGTGACAGGCGCAGCTTGCCCCTGATTTTGTATATGGCCAAAAAATGAACAGACTATTGCTGGTTAAATGCACTTGGTGTGACAGCTTCACCCTGATGTAGGCTTTAGCCAAAAAACAACCACACCATTGAGGGTTAAATGCACTTGGTGACAGGCGCAGCTTGCCCCTGATTTTGTATATGGCCAAAAAATGAACAGACTATTGCTGGTTAAATGCACTTGGTGTGACAGCTTCACCCTGATGTAGGCTTTAGCCAAAAAACAACCACACCATTGAGGGTTAAATGCACTTGGTCGCAGCTTGTGCTGGCGCACCACAAGACACAAAATGGCCGCCGATCACCCCAGAAAAATGAGACTGACAAACGGTCTGTGCAGCCTAAAAACAGTGAGCAATTGAGGATCAGCAGCTCAATGATCCACAGCTGCAGATCGATCAGTTAATCAAGTCCTTTGGAGGAGTTAATCTGCCTAATCTCGCCCTACTGTCGCAGCCGCAACCTCTCCCTACGCTAATCAGAGCAGAGTGACGGGCGGCGCTATGTGACTCCAGCTTAAATAGAGGCTGGGTCACATGGTGCTCTGGCCAATCACAGCCATGCCAATAGTAGGCATGGCTGTGATGGCCTCTTGGGGCAAGTAGTATGACGCTTGTTGATTGGCTGCTTTGCAGCCTTTCAAAAAGCGCCAAGAAAGCGTCACAAAAGCGCGAAGAAAGCGACGAACACCGAACCCGAACCCGGACTTTTACGAAAATGTCCGGGTTCGGGTCCGTGTCACGGACACCCCAAAATTCGGTACGAACCCGAACTATACAGTTCGAGTTCGCTCATCCCTAGTAGTGATCTGATCCGCACATTGTGCTCGAATTGCATGAATTTGCCTTGCTCCTCCATCTGCCTTGGCCGCAAGGTAGACCTGACTCTCTAACAACCAAGAACACCCTGCTTGCAGGAGGCTATATTGCGTATCACACTGGTGATGCTGCTCCAGCTCCATATAGCATCCACTTACTACAGTATAAAGGGTAAATAAGGTTAGCCCATTACAAATTGATGATCTAATGCAGGCATGCTCAACCTGTGGCCCTCCAGATGTTGCAAGACTACAACTCCCATCATTCCCTGACAGTCTACAGCTATCATCCTACAGAAGGGCATTGTGGGAGTTGTAGTTTTACAACAGCTGGAGGGCCGCAGGTTGAGCATCCCTGATCTAATGTATTTAGGGGCACGTGGATGAAAGAACGATTGGACAAATTGAATTTCAAGCACAGGTGCTTTGCAACATTGAGATTCTGAGTTCAAAACCAAGGAAAACATCAGCCTGGAGTTTCTGTTCTCCTTGTCTTTGGGTGGGTTTCCTACTGAAAACTCTACTTTCTTCAAACACTGTAAAAACATACAGATAGGTTAATTGGCTTTCTATGACATTGCAATGGTGGCTTCCAATTGAATGAATATAAAGTTAGGAATACATGAATATTATACATACATGTAACATCAAAACAGAAGTATCCTTTATACAAAAACAAGCACAACCCTGTTTTGATGACAAAAAAGTAAAGCTAAAACTTCCTACTAAATTGTTGTTCTACTTCTCTATAACTGACATGGTTCCTATTTCAAGTTCAACCTGCTGAACTTGCAAACCTGTCCTCAAACAATCAAAATTAGGATAAATTTGATTTGCCTCAAAGCCGAATTTCCTTGTGCTTCATTGTAGCCAATTGATTTAGCTTGAACTAGTGTAAAAAAAAAATAATAAAAAAAAATCATACTTTCCTTATACATTTGCTCGCAACTGTCATCTTGCTTGAAGATCTCACACAAAATTCTGTGCACGATGACGTATGAGATTTCACGCTCGATCTTCAAGCAAGATGGAAGATGCCACGATCAGCTATGAGTCTGGCATCTGAGGGGTACCATGATGGGGAGCGGAGCATTCACAGCTCCCTGTCATTGCACCCACTACTTAAAAAGAAATGCGCTTCATGACAAAGTAATTCGCCACAAAGCAAATGTTTTTATAAAATTCAGTGAAGCAGCTGAATTGAATTTGTGAATAATTCGCTCTTCTCTAATCAAAATCCACAGCAACTATTTCAAACTCTATATCCAAGGGAAGCAGCAGCACATTTCTCCCACAATGGTCACTGTAGGGGAAATGTGGTATTTCATGACACCAAATACAGTCATGTAACTATAAGAGTCACAGCGGTCCCAATTGCGACCGGGCCCCTAAGCCAGGGAGGCGCACAGGGTTAGTTCATTATGGAAGCGCTCTTCTTTCTATTTGCAACAGTATTGCAGTTGTACTGGCACACATTATAAGGAGGCATTTTTTGCATTGGCACACATTCTAAATAGAGATGAGCTTATTTAAAAAAAATTTTAGTTAGATTCAAATATATTTGCGGCAAATTATGTTAAAAAACAGCTATTTCCTGGCTGCTGAGAGCCTTTATAGTGGTGTAGAACATTGTGCCTTGCAGTACAGTAACCTTCATAGTGGCCTACCATTTGACAGTGACCTTCGCAGTGCTCGCCCCTTGAACAGTGATTTCCACAGTGCCCGTCCCTTTAACAGTGACCTCCACAGTGCCTGCCCCTTTAACAGTGACATCCACAGTGCCCACCCCTTTAACAGTGACCTCCACATTGCCGGCTCCTTTAACATTGATCACCCCTTTAACAGTCACCTTTACAGTTCCTGCCCCTGTCTGTTTGTCTGTCTAGATGTCTGTCTGGACGTTCTTTATGCCCGATCAAACGACTGGACCGATCTTCACCAAATTTGGCACACAGGTACATCAGGTCTCAGATCTCTAGGACGTACCAATCCTGAGATATTCCCAAAAAATGAGCCCCCCCCCAATACAAGCCTGCAAGTCTTTCTCTTCAAATCCCAACTGCTAACACAGTTTTACTTCAGGTTTCCATAACATCCCAGCCATTTTTCTTTACTGCTTAAAGGGGCGGGCAATGTGAAGGTCACTGTAATTAAAGGGGCGCGCAATGTGAAGGTCATTGTTATTAAAGGGGCAGGCGCTATGAAGGTCCCTGTTAAAGAGGCGGTCACTGTGAAAGTAATTGTTAAAGGGCCTGTCACTGTGAAAGTCACTGTTAAAGGGGCGGTCACTGTTAAAAGGGCAGTCACTGTGAAAGTCACTGTTAAAGGGGTGGTCACTGTGAAAGTCACTGTTAAAGGGGCGGTCGCGGTGAAAGTCAATGTTAAAGGGGCGGTCACTATGAAAGTCACTGTCAATTGGGCGGTCACTGTGAAAGTCACTGTTAAAGGGGTGGTCACTGTGAAAGTCACTGTTAAAGGGGCTGTCACTGTAAAAGTGACAGTTAAAGGGGCGGGCACTGTATAAGTCACTGTTAAAGGGGCAGGAACTGTAAAGGTGACTGTTAAAGGGGTGATCAATGTTAAAGGATCCGGCACTGTGGATGTCACTGTTAAAGGGGCGGGCACTGTGGAGGTCACTGTTAAAGGAGCGGGCACTGTAGAGGTCACTGTTAAAGTGATGGGCACTGTGGAAATCACTGTTCAAGGGGCGAGCACTGCGAAGGTCACTGTCAAATGGTAGGCCACTATGAAGGTTACTGTTAAAGGGGCAGACACTGTGGAGGTCAATGTTAAAGGGGCGGGCACTGTGGAGGTCACTGCTATTGGGGCAGTCACTATTAATATGGGCAATGTGGAGTTCACTGTTAAAGGGGTGGGAACTGTTAAAGGGACAGGCAGTCCAGAGGTCACTGTTAAAGGGGAGAGCACTGTGGAAGTTACTGTTAAAGGGGCAGTCACTGTGAAAGTCACTGTTAAAGGGGCGGTCACTGTTAAAGTCACTATTAAATGGGCGGCCTCTGTGAAAGTCACAGTTAAAGGGGCGGTCACTGTTAAAGGGCCGGCCACTTTAAAAGTCATTGTTAAAGGGGCGGTCACTGTGAAAGTCACTGTTAAAAGGGTGGAAACTGTGAAAGTCACTGTTAAAGGGGGGAAAACTGTTAATGGGGTGGTCACTGTGAAAGTCACAGTTAAAGGGGCGGTCACTGTGAAAGTCACAGTTAAAGGGGTGGTCACTGTCAAAATAACTGTTAAAGCGGCGGTCACTGTTAAAGGGGCGGTCACTATGAAAGTCACTGTTAAAGGGGTGGTCACTTTAAAAGTCACCGTTAAAGGGGTGGCCACTGTGTAGGTCACTGTTAAATGTCGCGGCACTGTGGAGGTCACTGTTAAAGGGGAGGGCTCTTTGGAAGTCACTGTTAAAGGGACGGTCACTGTGAACGTCACTATT
Organism: Bufo gargarizans; assembly: GCF_014858855.1. Classification (NCBI taxonomy): domain Eukaryota; kingdom Metazoa; phylum Chordata; class Amphibia; order Anura; family Bufonidae; genus Bufo; species Bufo gargarizans. The sequence goes on along the minus strand of NC_058084.1, from coordinate 491,247,801 downwards.
AAAGGTGCAGGGCACTGTGGAGGTCACTTTTAAAGAGACGGGCACTGTGGAGGTCACTGTTAAAGGGGTGGGAACTGAAGAGGTCACTGTTAAAGGGGCAGGCACTGTGTAGGTCACTGTTAAACATTGCGGCACTGTGGAGGTCACTGGTAAAGGGGAGGGCTCTTTTGAAGTCACTGTTAAAGGGACGGGCTCTGTGGAGGTCACTCTTAAAGGGGCGGGCACTGTGGAGGTCACTGTTAAAGGGGTTGGCACTGTGTAGATATCTGTTAAAGGGGCCATCACTGTGGAGGTCACTGTTAAAAGTGCGGGCACTATCGAGGTCACTGTTAAAGGGGAGGGTGCTGTGGAGGTCACTGTTAAAGGGGCGGGCACTATCGAGATCGCTGTTAAAGGGGCGGGTGCTGTGGAGGTCACTGTTAAAGGGGCGGGCACTGTGTAGGTCACTGTTACACGGGGCGGCACTGTGGAGGTCATTGTTAAAGGTGAGGGCACGTTGGAAGTCACTGTTAAAGGGGTGGGTGCTATGGAGGTCACTCTGAGAGGGGCGGGCACTGTGGAGGTCACTCTTAAAGGGGCGGGCACTGTGGAGGTCACTGTTAAAGGGGTTGGCACTGTGTAGATCTCTGTTAAAGGGGCCATCACTGTGGAGGTCACTGTTAAAGGTGCGGGCACTATCGAGGTCACTGTAAAAGAGGAGGGTGCTGTGGAGGTCACTGTTAAAGGGGCGGGCACTATCAAGATCGCTGTTAAAGGGGCGGGTGCTGTGGAGGTCACTGTTTAAGGGGCATACACTGTGGAGGTCACTGTTAACGGGGCAGGTGCCACTATTAAAGGGGCAACTGCTGTGGAGGTTACTGTTAAGGCAGCAGGGTACTGTGAGGTCACTGTTAAGGAAGCGGGGTACTGTCGAGGTCACTGTTAAGGTGGCGGGCGCCACAATGGAGTAGGGTGCTCTAAAACTCACTGTTAAAGAGCGGGCTGCTGTGAAGGTCAATGTTAAGGGGATGGGCTGCTGTAGAAGTCCAATTTTAAAGTGTCGGGGCACTGTGGGGGGGTCAGTGTTAAGGGGTGGGGAACTGTGGAGTTCATTGTTAAAGGGGCGGGGTGCTGTAGAGGTCACTGTTATGTGGGATACTGTCGATATCTTTTAACGACACACAGAAACATTAAATGTAATAGATAACTGTACAATTTACAATTCAGTCAGTGGAAAATAGCTCAAAAAATTAGTAACTCAAAGAGGAAGAATGGCATCATAAAATCAGTTTTCTTGTGCTTTCAAAACTAAAAGAACAACTTCTTTAAAAAAGAGCAAACTCAGATTACTAGTAATATCCTCTGGTAAAATTTTGTTTGACAGGGGATGAAATTATGAAGTAATGAATTCATGGAATAATAATATGACTGTTTTCCTTTTGAAGTGAGCTACAGAACATTACCCCTATGCATTCATATAACGACCTCTATAAATGAACACAAAACAAACATATTGCCAAAATCTATCATGATATAAGTGTTTTCTTCCACTCAGTTTGATCCTATATCCCAATCTAAATATTGTAAGGAAATATACAATATATACAGTTGCAATAAAAAGTATGTGAACCCTTTGGAATAATATGGATTTCTGCACGAATTGGTCATAAAATGTGATCTGATCTTCACAAGTCACAACAATAGACAATCACAGTCTGCTTAAACTAATAACTAGAGTTGAGCGAACACCTGGATGTTCGGGTTCGAGAAGTTCGGCCGAACATCCCGGAAATGTTCGGGTTCGGGATCCGAACCCGATCCGAACTTCGTCCCGAACCCGAACCCCATTGAAGTCAATGGGGACCCGAACTTTTCGGCACTAAAACGGCTGTAAAACAGCCCAGGAAAGGGCTAGAGGGCTGCAAAAGGCAGCAACATGTAGGTAAATCCCCTGCAAACAAATGTGGATAGGGAAATTAATTAAAATAAAAATTAAATAAATAAAAATTAACCAAAATCAATTGGAGAGAGGTTCCATAGCAGAGAATCTGGCTTCCCGTCACCCACCACTGGAACAGTCCATTCTCAGATATTTAGGCCCCGGCACCCAGGCAGAGGAGAGAGGTCCCGTAACAGAGAATCTGTCTTCATGTCAGCAGAGAATTAGTCTGCATGTCATAGCAGAGAATGAGGCTTCACGTCAGCCACCACTGCAACAGTCCATTGGCATATATTTAGGCCCAGCACACACACAGGCAGAGGAGAGAGGTCCCGTAACAGAGAATCTGGCTTCATGTCAGCAGAGAATCAGTCTGCATGTCATAGCAGAGAATGAGGCTTCACGTCAGCCACCACTGCAACAGTCCATTGGCATATATTTAGGCCCAGCACCCAGGCAGAGGAGGGAGGTCCCGTAACAGAGAATCTGTCTTCATGTCAGCAGAGAATTAGTCTGCATGTCATAGCAGAGAATGAGGCTTCACGTCAGCCACCACTGCAACAGTCCATTGGCATATATTTAGGCCCAGCACACACACAGGCAGAGGAGAGAGGTCCCGTAACAGAGAATCTGGCTTCATGTCAGCAGAGAATCAGTCTGCATGTCATAGCAGAGAATGAGGCTTCACGTCAGCCACCACTGCAACAGTCCATTGGCATATATTTAGGCCCAGCACACACACAGGCAGAGGAGAGAGGTCCCGTAACAGAGAATCTGGCTTCATGTCAGCAGAGAATCAGTCTGCATGTCATAGCAGAGAATGAGGCTTCACGTCAGCCACCACTGCAACAGTCCATTGGCATATATTTAGGCCCAGCACACACACAGGCAGAGGAGAGAGGTCCCGTAACAGAGAATCTGGCTTCATGTCAGCAGAGAATCAGTCTGCATGTCATAGCAGAGAATGAGGCTTCACGTCAGCCACCACTGCAACAGTCCATTGGCATATATTTAGGCCCAGCACACACACAGGCAGAGGAGAGAGGTCCGTAACAGAGAATCTGTCTTCATGTCAGCAGAGAATTAGTCTGCATGTCATAGCAGAGAATGAGGCTTCACGTCACCCACCACTGCAACAGTCCATTGGCATATATTTAGGCCTAGCACACAGGCAGAGCAGAGAGGTCCCGTAACAGACAATCTGGCTTCATGACAGCAGAGAATCAGTCTGCATGTCATAGCAGAGAATGAGGCTTCACGTCACCCACCACTGCAACAGTCCATTGGCATATATTTAGGCCTAGCACACAGGCAGAGCAGAGAGGTCCCGTAACAGACAATCTGGCTTCATGTCAGCAGAGAATCAGTCTGCATGTCATAGCAGAGAATCAGGCTTCACGTCAGCCACCACTGCAACAGTCCATTGTCATAAATTTAGGCCCAGCACCCAGGCAGAGGAGAGAGGTCCCGTAACAGACAATCTGGCTTCATGTCAGCAGAGAATTAGTCTGCATGTCATAGCAGAGAATCAGGCTTCATGTCAGCCACCACTGCAACAGTCCATTGGCATATATTTAGGCCTAGCACACAGGCAGAGGAGAGGTTCATTCAACTTTGGGTAGCATCGCAATATAATGGTAAAATGAAAATAAAAATAGGATTGAATGAGGAAGTGCCCTGGAGTCCAATAATATATGGTTATGGGGAGGTAGTTAATGTCTAATCTGGACAAGGGACGGACAGGTCCTGTGGGATCCATGCCTGGTTCATTTTTATGAACGTCAGCTTGTCCACATTGGCTGTAGACAGGCGGCTGCGTTTGTCTGTAATGACGCCCCCTGCCGTGCTGAATACACGTTCAGACAAAACGCTGGCTGCCGGGCAGGCCAGCACCTCCAAGGCATAAAAGGCTAGCTCTGGCCACGTGGACAATTTAGAGACCCAGAAGTTGAATGGGGCCGAACCATCAGTCAGTACGTGGAGGGGTGTGCACACGTACTGTTCCACCATGTTAGTGAAATGTTGCCTCCTGCTAACACGTTGCGTATCAGGTGGTGGTGCAGTTAGCTGTGGCGTGTTGACAAAAGTTTTCCACATCTCTGCCATGCTAACCCTGCCCTCAGAGGAGCTGGCCGTGACACAGCTGCCTTGGCGACCTCTTGCTCCTCCTCTGCCTTGGCCTTGGGCTTCCACTTGTTCCCCTGTGACATTTGGGAATGCTCTCAGTAGCGCGTCTACCAACGTGCGCTTGTACTCGCGCATCTTCCTATCACGCTCCAGTGCAGGAAGTAAGGTGGGCACATTGTCTTTGTAGCGTGGATCCAGCAGGGTGGCAACCCAGTAGTCCGCACAGGTTAAAATGTGGGCAACTCTGCTGTCGTTGCGCAGGCACTGCAGCATGTAGTCGCTCATGTGTGCCAGGCTGCCCAGGGGTAAGGACAAGCTGTCCTCTGTGGGAGGCGTATCGTCATCGTCCTGCCTTTCCCCCCAGCCACGCACCAGTGATGGACCCGAGCTGCGTTGGGTGCCACCCCGCTGTGACCATGCTTCATCCTCATCCTCCTCCACCTCCTCCTCATCCTCGTCCTCCTCGTCCTCCAGTAGTGGGCCCTGGCTGGCCACATTTGTACCTGGCCTCTGCTGTTGCAAAAAACCTCCCTCTGAGTCACTTCGAAGAGACTGGCCTGAAAGTGCTAAAAATGACCCCTCTTCCTCATCCTCCTCCTCCTCCTCCTGGGCCACCTCCTGTTCCATCATCGCCCTAAGTGTTTTCTCAAGGAGACATAGAAGTGGTATTGTAACGCTGATAACGGTGTCATCGCCACTGGCCATGTTGGTGGAGTACTCGAAACAGCGCAACAGGGCACACAGGTCTCGCATGGAGGCCCAGTCATTGGTGGTGAAGTGGTGCTGTTCTGTAGTGCGACTGACCCGTGCGTGCTGCAGCTGAAACTCCACTATGGCCTGCTGCTGCTCGCACAGTCTGTCCAGCATGTGCAAGGTGGAGTTCCACCTGGTGGGCACGTCGCATATGAGGCGGTGAGCGGGAAGGCCGAAGTTACGCTGTAGCGCAGGACAGGCGAGCAGCGGCAGGATGTGAACGCCGGAAGCGCGAACAGACGGCCCGCACTTTATGCAGCAGCTCTGACATGTCGGGGTAGTTGTGAATGAACTTCTGCACCACCAAATTCAGCACATGCGCCAAGCAAGGGATGTGCGTCAAATTGGCTAGTCCCAGAGCTGCAACGAGATTTCGCCCATTATCACACACCACCAGGCCGGGCTTGAGGCTCACCGGCAGCAACCACTCGTCGGTCTGTTGTTCAATACCCCGCCACAACTCCTGTGCGGTGTGGGGCCTGTCCCCCAAACATATGAGTTTCAGAATGGCCTGCTGACGTTTACCCCGGGCTGTGCTGAAGTTGGTGGTGAAGGTGTGTGGCTGACTGGATGAGCAGGTGGAAGAAGAGGAGGAGGAAGCCGAGAAGGAGGAGGTGGCAACAGGAGGCAAAGAATGTTGCCCTGCGATCCTTGGCGGCGGCAGGACGTGCGCCAAACAGCTCTCCGCCTGGGGCCCAGCTGCCACTACATTTACCCAGTGTGCAGTTAGGGAGATATAGCGTCCCTGGCCGTGCTTACTGGTCCACGTATCTGTGGTTAGGTGGACCTTGCTACAGATGGCGTTGCGCAGTGCACACTTGATTTTATCGGATACTTGGTTGTGCAGGGAAGGCACGGCTCTCTTGGAGAAGTAGTGCCGGCTGGGAACAACATACTGTGGGACAGCAAGCGACATGAGCTGTTTGAAGCTGTCTGTGTCCACCAGCCTAAATGACAGCATTTCATAGGCCAGTAGTTTAGAAATGCTGGCATTCAGGGCCAGGGATCGAGGGTGGCTAGGTGGGAATTTACGCTTTCTATCAAATGTTTGTGAGATGGAGAGCTGAACGCTGGCGTGTGACATGGTTGAGACGCTTGGTGACGGAGGTGGTGGTGGTGGTGTTGGTGGTACATCCCCTGTTTGCTGGGCGGCAGGTGCCAACGTTCCTCCAGAGGCGGAGGAAGAGGCCGAGGCGGCAGCAGCAGAATAGGCCGAGGCGGCAGCAGCAGAAGAGGTAGCAGGGGGAGCCTGAGTGACTTCCTTGGTTTTTAGGTGTTTACTCCACTGCAGTTCATGCTTTGCATGCAGGTGCCTGGTCATGCAGGTTGTGCTCAGGTTCAGAACGTTAATGCCTCGCTTCAGGCTCTGATGGCACAGCGTGCAAACCACTCGGGTCTTGTCGTCAGCACATTGTTTGAAGAAGTGCCATGCCAGGGAACTCCTTGAAGCTGCCTTTGGGGTGCTCGGTCCCAGATGGCGGCGGTCAGTAGCAGGCGGAGTCTCTTGGCGGCGGGTGTTCTGCTTTTGCCCACTGCTCCCTCTTTTGCTACGCTGTTGGCTCGGTCTCACCACTGCCTCTTCCTCCGAACTGTGAAAGTCAGTGGCACGACCTTCATTCCATGTGGGGTCTAGGACCTCATCGTCCCCTGCATCGTCTTCCACCCAGTCTTGATCCCTGACCTCCTGTTCAGTCTGCACACTGCAGAAAGACGCAGCAGTTGGCACCTGTGTTTCGTCATCATCAGAGACATGCTGAGGTGGTATTCCCATGTCCTCATCATCAGGAAACATAAGTGGTTGTGCGTCAGTGCATTCTATGTCTTTCACCGCTGGGGAAGGGCTAGGTGGATGCCCTTGGGAAACCCTGCCAGCGGAGTCTTCAAACAGCATAAGAGACTGCTGCATAACTTGAGGCTGAGACAGTTTCCCTGGTATGCATGGGGGTGATGTGACAGACTGATGGGGTTGGTTTTCAGGCGCCATCTGTGCGCTTTCTGCAGAAGACTGGGTGGGAGATAATGTGAACGTGCTGGATCCACTGTCGGCCACCCAATTGACTAATGCCTGTACCTGCTCAGGCCTTACCATCCTTAGAACGGCATTGGGCCCCACCATATATCGCTGTAAATTCTGGCGGCTACTGGGACCTGAGGTAGTTGGTACACTAGGACGTGTGGATGTGGCAGAACGGCCACGTCCTCTCCCAGCACCAGAGGGTCCACTAACACCACCACGACCATGTCCACGTCCGCGTCCCTTACTAGATGTTTTTCTCATTGTTATGGTTCACCACAACAACAAATATATTATTTGGCCCAATGTATTGTATTCAAATTCAGCGGGATATAAATTTGAGGCCTAGTATTTAGGCGCTGGGTGACCGGTATGGATTTAGTGACAGAATTAGACTTGGAAATGCACAGAAGCGTGTGTGTGAAGTTATTCTGAATGACCCTATGTGCACCTTCAATATTATATACCCTTTTAGGGATAGATTTCAAATAGCTCTGATATAGCAGAAACCACTAAATTATGAAATTGCTAAATTGGGAATTGTACTTCAACCCAGAACAAAAAATGTGCTTTGACGGACACTAAATATCTTGCCAGCAACAACAGTACAGTGGTGGGTAACGAGAGATTTAGAGGGATTTAAATTTGAGGCCTAGTATTTAGGCGCTGGGTCACCGGTATGGATTTAGTGACAGAATTAGACTTGGAAAATGCACAGAAGCGTGTGTGTGAAGTTATTCTGAATGACCCTATGTGCACCTTCAATATTATATACCCTTTTAGGGATAGATTTCAAATAGCTCTGATATAGCAGTATGCACTAAATTTTGAATTGCTATATTGGGTTTTGTACTTCAACCCAGAACAAAAAATGTGCTTTGACGGACACTAAATATCTTGCCCAGCAACAACAGTACAGCGGTGGGTAACGAGAGATTTAGAGGGATTTAAATTTGAGGCCTAGTATTTAGGCGCTGGGTGACAGGTATGGGTTTAGTGACAGAATTAGACTTGGAAATACACAGTAGCGGGTGTGTGTGAAGTTATTCTGAATGACCCAATGTGCACCTTGAATATTATATACCCTTTTAGGGATAGATTTCAAATAGCTCTGATATAGCAGAAACCACTAAATTATGAAATTGCTAAATTGGGAATTGTATTTCACCCAGAACAAGAAATGTGCTTGAACGGACACTAAATAACTCGCCCAGCTACAGCACTAAGGACAGATTTAGCGGGATATAAATTTGAGGCCTAGTATTTAGGCGCTGGGTGACAGGTATGGATTTAGTGCCAGAATTAGACTGGGATATGGCCAAAAAATGAACAGACTATTGCTGGTTAAATGCACTTGGTGTGACAGCTTCACCCTGATGTAGGCTTTAGCCAAAAAACAACCACACCATTGAGGGTTAAATGCACTTGGTGACAGGCGCAGCTTGCCCCTGATTTTGTATATGGCCAAAAAATGAACAGACTATTGCTGGTTAAATGCACTTGGTGTGACAGCTTCACCCTGATGTAGGCTTTAGCCAAAAAACAACCACACCATTGAGGGTTAAATGCACTTGGTGACAGGCGCAGCTTGCCCCTGATTTTGTATATGGCCAAAAATGAACAGACTATTGCTGGTTAAATGCACTTGGTGTGACAGCTTCACCCTGATGTAGGCTTTAGCCAAAAAACAACCACACCATTGAGGGTTAAATGCACTTGGTCGCAGCTTGTGCTGGCGCACCACAAGACACAAAATGGCCGCCGATCACCCCAGAAAAATGAGACTGACAAACGGTCTGTGCAGCCTAAAAACAGTGAGCAATTGAGGATCAGCAGCTCAATGATCCACAGCTGCAGATCGATCAGTTAATCAAGTCCTTTGGAGGAGTTAATCTGCCTAATCTCGCCCTACTGTCGCAGCCGCAACCTCTCCCTACGCTAATCAGAGCAGAGTGACGGGCGGCGCTATGTGACTCCAGCTTAAATAGAGGCTGGGTCACATGGTGCTCTGGCCAATCACAGCCATGCCAATAGTAGGCATGGCTGTGATGGCCTCTTGGGGCAAGTAGTATGACGCTTGTTGATTGGCTGCTTTGCAGCCTTTCAAAAAGCGCCAAGAAAGCGTCACAAAAGCGCGAAGAAAGCGACGAACACCGAACCCGAACCCGGACTTTTACGAAAATGTCCGGGTTCGGGTCCGTGTCACGGACACCCCAAAATTCGGTACGAACCCGAACTATACAGTTCGAGTTCGCTCATCCCTAGTAGTGATCTGATCCGCACATTGTGCTCGAATTGCATGAATTTGCCTTGCTCCTCCATCTGCCTTGGCCGCAAGGTAGACCTGACTCTCTAACAACCAAGAACACCCTGCTTGCAGGAGGCTATATTGCGTATCACACTGGTGATGCTGCTCCAGCTCCATATAGCATCCACTTACTACAGTATAAAGGGTAAATAAGGTTAGCCCATTACAAATTGATGATCTAATGCAGGCATGCTCAACCTGTGGCCCTCCAGATGTTGCAAGACTACAACTCCCATCATTCCCTGACAGTCTACAGCTATCATCCTACAGAAGGGCATTGTGGGAGTTGTAGTTTTACAACAGCTGGAGGGCCGCAGGTTGAGCATCCCTGATCTAATGTATTTAGGGGCACGTGGATGAAAGAACGATTGGACAAATTGAATTTCAAGCACAGGTGCTTTGCAACATTGAGATTCTGAGTTCAAAACCAAGGAAAACATCAGCCTGGAGTTTCTGTTCTCCTTGTCTTTGGGTGGGTTTCCTACTGAAAACTCTACTTTCTTCAAACACTGTAAAAACATACAGATAGGTTAATTGGCTTTCTATGACATTGCAATGGTGGCTTCCAATTGAATGAATATAAAGTTAGGAATACATGAATATTATACATACATGTAACATCAAAACAGAAGTATCCTTTATACAAAAACAAGCACAACCCTGTTTTGATGACAAAAAAGTAAAGCTAAAACTTCCTACTAAATTGTTGTTCTACTTCTCTATAACTGACATGGTTCCTATTTCAAGTTCAACCTGCTGAACTTGCAAACCTGTCCTCAAACAATCAAAATTAGGATAAATTTGATTTGCCTCAAAGCCGAATTTCCTTGTGCTTCATTGTAGCCAATTGATTTAGCTTGAACTAGTGTAAAAAAAAAATAATAAAAAAAATCATACTTTCCTTATACATTTGCTCGCAACTGTCATCTTGCTTGAAGATCTCACACAAAATTCTGTGCACGATGACGTATGAGATTTCACGCTCGATCTTCAAGCAAGATGGAAGATGCCACGATCAGCTATGAGTCTGGCATCTGAGGGGTACCATGATGGGGAGCGGAGCATTCACAGCTCCCTGTCATTGCACCCACTACTTAAAAAGAAATGCGCTTCATGACAAAGTAATTCGCCACAAAGCAAATGTTTTTATAAAATTCAGTGAAGCAGCTGAATTGAATTTGTGAATAATTCGCTCTTCTCTAATCAAAATCCACAGCAACTATTTCAAACTCTATATCCAAGGGAAGCAGCAGCACATTTCTCCCACAATGGTCACTGTAGGGGAAATGTGGTATTTCATGACACCAAATACAGTCATGTAACTATAAGAGTCACAGCGGTCCCAATTGCGACCGGGCCCCTAAGCCAGGGAGGCGCACAGGGTTAGTTCATTATAGGAAGCGCTCTTCTTTCTATTTGCAACAGTATTGCAGTTGTACTGGCACACATTATAAGGAGGCATTTTTTGCATTGGCACACATTCTAAATAGAGATGAGCTTATTTAAAAAAAATTTTAGTTAGATTCAAATATATTTGCGGCAAATTATGTTAAAAAACAGCTATTTCCTGGCTGCTGAGAGCCTTTATAGTGGTGTAGAACATTGTGCCTTGCAGTACAGTAACCTTCATAGTGGCCTACCATTTGACAGTGACCTTCGCAGTGCTCGCCCCTTGAACAGTGATTTCCACAGTGCCCGTCCCTTTAACAGTGACCTCCACAGTGCCTGCCCCTTTAACAGTGACATCCACAGTGCCCACCCCTTTAACAGTGACCTCCACATTGCCGGCTCCTTTAACATTGATCACCCCTTTAACAGTCACCTTTACAGTTCCTGCCCCTGTCTGTTTGTCTGTCTAGATGTCTGTCTGGACGTTCTTTATGCCCGATCAAACGACTGGACCGATCTTCACCAAATTTGGCACACAGGTACATCAGGTCTCAGATCTCTAGGACGTACCAATCCTGAGATATTCCCAAAAAATGAGCCCCCCCCCAATACAAGCCTGCAAGTCTTTCTCTTCAAATCCCAACTGCTAACACAGTTTTACTTCAGGTTTCCATAACATCCCAGCCATTTTTCTTTACTGCTTAAAGGGGCGGGCAATGTGAAGGTCACTGTAATTAAAGGGGCGCGCAATGTGAAGGTCATTGTTATTAAAGGGGCAGGCGCTATGAAGGTCCCTGTTAAAGAGGCGGTCACTGTGAAAGTAATTGTTAAAGGGCCTGTCACTGTGAAAGTCACTGTTAAAGGGGCGGTCACTGTTAAAAGGGCAGTCACTGTGAAAGTCACTGTTAAAGGGGTGGTCACTGTGAAAGTCACTGTTAAAGGGGCTGTCACTGTAAAAGTGACAGTTAAAGGGGCGGGCACTGTATAAGTCACTGTTAAAGGGGCAGGAACTGTAAAGGTGACTGTTAAAGGGGTGATCAATGTTAAAGGATCCGGCACTGTGGATGTCACTGTTAAAGGGGCGGGCACTGTGGAGGTCACTGTTAAAGGAGCGGGCACTGTGGAGGTCACTGTTAAAGTGATGGGCACTGTGGAAATCACTGTTCAAGGGGCGAGCACTGCGAAGGTCACTGTCAAATGGTAGGCCACTATGAAGGTTACTGTTAAAGGGGCAGACACTGTGGAGGTCAATGTTAAAGGGGCGGGCACTGTGGAGGTCACTGCTATTGGGGCAGTCACTATTAATATGGGCAATGTGGAGTTCACTGTTAAAGGGGTGGGAACTGTTAAAGGGACAGGCAGTCCAGAGGTCACTGTTAAAGGGGAGAGCACTGTGGAAGTTACTGTTAAAGGGGCAGTCACTGTGAAAGTCACTGTTAAAGGGGCGGTCACTGTTAAAGTCACTATTAAATGGGCGGCCTCTGTGAAAGTCACAGTTAAAGGGGCGGTCACTGTTAAAGGGCCGGCCACTTTAAAAGTCATTGTTAAAGGGGCGGTCACTGTGAAAGTCACTGTTAAAAGGGTGGAAACTGTGAAAGTCACTGTTAAAGGGGGGAAAACTGTTAATGGGGTGGTCACTGTGAAAGTCACAGTTAAAGGGGCGGTCACTGTGAAAGTCACAGTTAAAGGGGTGGTCACTGTCAAAATAACTGTTAAAGCGGCGGTCACTGTTAAAGGGGCGGTCACTATGAAAGTCACTGTTAAAGGGGTGGTCACTTTAAAAGTCACCGTTAAAGGGGTGGCCACTGTGTAGGTCACTGTTAAATGTCGCGGCACTGTGGAGGTCACTGTTAAAGGGGAGGGCTCTTTGGAAGTCACTGTTAAAGGGACGGTCACTGTGAACGTCACTATTAAAGGTGCAGGGCACTGTGGAGGTCACTTTTAAAGAGACGGGCACTGTGGAGGTCACTGTTAAAGGGGTGGGAACTGAAGAGGTCACTGTTAAAGGGGCAGGCACTGTGTAGGTCACTGTTAAACATTGCGGCACTGTGGAGGTCACTGGTAAAGGGGAGGGCTCTTTTGAAGTCACTGTTAAAGGGACGGGCTCTGTGGAGGTCACTCTTAAAGGGGCGGGCACTGTGGAGGTCACTGTTAAAGGGGTTGGCACTGTGTAGATATCTGTTAAAGGGGCCATCACTGTGGAGGTCACTGTTAAAAGTGCGGGCACTATCGAGGTCACTGTTAAAGGGGAGGGTGCTGTGGAGGTCACTGTTAAAGGGGCGGGCACTATCGAGATCGCTGTTAAAGGGGCGGGTGCTGTGGAGGTCACTGTTAAAGGGGCGGGCACTGTGTAGGTCACTGTTACACGGGGCGGCACTGTGGAGGTCATTGTTAAAGGTGAGGGCACGTTGGAAGTCACTGTTAAAGGGGTGGGTGCTATGGAGGTCACTCTGATGGGCGGCACTGGGGGTCCTAGGGCGGGCACTGTGGAGGTCACTGTTAAAGGGGTTGGCACTGTGTAGATCTCTGTTAAAGGGGCCATCACTGTGGAGGTCACTGTTAAAGGTGCGGGCACTATCGAGGTCACTGTAAAAGAGGAGGGTGCTGTGGAGGTCACTGTTAAAGGGGCGGGCACTATCAAGATCGCTGTTAAAGGGGCGGGTGCTGTGGAGGTCACTGTTTAAGGGGCATACACTGTGGAGGTCACTGTTAACGGGGCAGGTGCCACTATTAAAGGGGCAACTGCTGTGGAGGTTACTGTTAAGGCAGCAGGGTACTGTGAGGTCACTGTTAAGGAAGCGGGGTACTGTCGAGGTCACTGTTAAGGTGGCGGGCGCCACAATGGAGTAGGGTGCTCTAAAACTCACTGTTAAAGAGCGGGCTGCTGTGAAGGTCAATGTTAAGGGGATGGGCTGCTGTAGAAGTCCAATTTTAAAGTGTCGGGGCACTGTGGGGGGGTCAGTGTTAAGGGGTGGGGAACTGTGGAGTTCATTGTTAAAGGGGCGGGGTGCTGTAGAGGTCACTGTTATGTGGGATACTGTCGATATCTTTTAACGACACACAGAAACATTAAATGTAATAGATAACTGTACAATTTACAATTCAGTCAGTGGAAAATAGCTCAAAAAATTAGTAACTCAAAGAGGAAGAATGGCATCATAAAATCAGTTTTCTTGTGCTTTCAAAACTAAAAGAACAACTTCTTTAAAAAAGAGCAAACTCAGATTACTAGTAATATCCTCTGGTAAAATTTTGTTTGACAGGGGATGAAATTATGAAGTAATGAATTCATGGAATAATAATATGACTGTTTTCCTTTTGAAGTGAGCTACAGAACATTACCCCTATGCATTCATATAACGACCTCTATAAATGAACACAAAACAAACATATTGCCAAAATCTATCATGATATAAGTGTTTTCTTCCACTCAGTTTGATCCTATATCCCAATCTAAATATTGTAAGGAAATATACAATATATACAGTTGCAATAAAAAGTATGTGAACCCTTTGGAATAATATGGATTTCTGCACGAATTGGTCATAAAATGTGATCTGATCTTCACAAGTCACAACAATAGACAATCACAGTCTGCTTAAACTAATAACTAGAGTTGAGCGAACACCTGGATGTTCGGGTTCGAGAAGTTCGGCCGAACATCCCGGAAATGTTCGGGTTCGGGATCCGAACCCGATCCGAACTTCGTCCCGAACCCGAACCCCATTGAAGTCAATGGGGACCCGAACTTTTCGGCACTAAAACGGCTGTAAAACAGCCCAGGAAAGGGCTAGAGGGCTGCAAAAGGCAGCAACATGTAGGTAAATCCCCTGCAAACAAATGTGGATAGGGAAATTAATTAAAATAAAAATTAAATAAATAAAAATTAACCAAAATCAATTGGAGAGAGGTTCCATAGCAGAGAATCTGGCTTCCCGTCACCCACCACTGGAACAGTCCATTCTCAGATATTTAGGCCCCGGCACCCAGGCAGAGGAGAGAGGTCCCGTAACAGAGAATCTGTCTTCATGTCAGCAGAGAATTAGTCTGCATGTCATAGCAGAGAATGAGGCTTCACGTCAGCCACCACTGCAACAGTCCATTGGCATATATTTAGGCCCAGCACACACACAGGCAGAGGAGAGAGGTCCCGTAACAGAGAATCTGGCTTCATGTCAGCAGAGAATCAGTCTGCATGTCATAGCAGAGAATGAGGCTTCACGTCAGCCACCACTGCAACAGTCCATTGGCATATATTTAGGCCCAGCACCCAGGCAGAGGAGGGAGGTCCCGTAACAGAGAATCTGTCTTCATGTCAGCAGAGAATTAGTCTGCATGTCATAGCAGAGAATGAGGCTTCACGTCAGCCACCACTGCAACAGTCCATTGGCATATATTTAGGCCCAGCACACACACAGGCAGAGGAGAGAGGTCCCGTAACAGAGAATCTGGCTTCATGTCAGCAGAGAATCAGTCTGCATGTCATAGCAGAGAATGAGGCTTCACGTCAGCCACCACTGCAACAGTCCATTGGCATATATTTAGGCCCAGCACACACACAGGCAGAGGAGAGAGGTCCCGTAACAGAGAATCTGGCTTCATGTCAGCAGAGAATCAGTCTGCATGTCATAGCAGAGAATGAGGCTTCACGTCAGCCACCACTGCAACAGTCCATTGGCATATATTTAGGCCCAGCACACACACAGGCAGAGGAGAGAGGTCCCGTAACAGAGAATCTGGCTTCATGTCAGCAGAGAATCAGTCTGCATGTCATAGCAGAGAATGAGGCTTCACGTCAGCCACCACTGCAACAGTCCATTGGCATATATTTAGGCCCAGCACACACACAGGCAGAGGAGAGAGGTCCCGTAACAGAGAATCTGTCTTCATGTCAGCAGAGAATTAGTCTGCATGTCATAGCAGAGAATGAGGCTTCACGTCACCCACCACTGCAACAGTCCATTGGCATATATTTAGGCCTAGCACACAGGCAGAGCAGAGAGGTCCCGTAACAGACAATCTGGCTTCATGACAGCAGAGAATCAGTCTGCATGTCATAGCAGAGAATGAGGCTTCACGTCACCCACCACTGCAACAGTCCATTGGCATATATTTAGGCCTAGCACACAGGCAGAGCAGAGAGGTCCCGTAACAGACAATCTGGCTTCATGTCAGCAGAGAATCAGTCTGCATGTCATAGCAGAGAATCAGGCTTCACGTCAGCCACCACTGCAACAGTCCATTGTCATAAATTTAGGCCCAGCACCCAGGCAGAGGAGAGAGGTCCCGTAACAGACAATCTGGCTTCATGTCAGCAGAGAATTAGTCTGCATGTCATAGCAGAGAATCAGGCTTCATGTCAGCCACCACTGCAACAGTCCATTGGCATATATTTAGGCCTAGCACACAGGCAGAGGAGAGGTTCATTCAACTTTGGGTAGCATCGCAATATAATGGTAAAATGAAAATAAAAATAGGATTGAATGAGGAAGTGCCCTGGAGTCCAATAATATATGGTTATGGGGAGGTAGTTAATGTCTAATCTGGACAAGGGACGGACAGGTCCTGTGGGATCCATGCCTGGTTCATTTTTATGAACGTCAGCTTGTCCACATTGGCTGTAGACAGGCGGCTGCGTTTGTCTGTAATGACGCCCCCTGCCGTGCTGAATACACGTTCAGACAAAACGCTGGCTGCCGGGCAGGCCAGCACCTCCAAGGCATAAAAGGCTAGCTCTGGCCACGTGGACAATTTAGAGACCCAGAAGTTGAATGGGGCCGAACCATCAGTCAGTACGTGGAGGGGTGTGCACACGTACTGTTCCACCATGTTAGTGAAATGTTGCCTCCTGCTAACACGTTGCGTATCAGGTGGTGGTGCAGTTAGCTGTGGCGTGTTGACAAAAGTTTTCCACATCTCTGCCATGCTAACCCTGCCCTCAGAGGAGCTGGCCGTGACACAGCTGCCTTGGCGACCTCTTGCTCCTCCTCTGCCTTGGCCTTGGGCTTCCACTTGTTCCCCTGTGACATTTGGGAATGCTCTCAGTAGCGCGTCTACCAACGTGCGCTTGTACTCGCGCATCTTCCTATCACGCTCCAGTGCAGGAAGTAAGGTGGGCACATTGTCTTTGTAGCGTGGATCCAGCAGGGTGGCAACCCAGTAGTCCGCACAGGTTAAAATGTGGGCAACTCTGCTGTCGTTGCGCAGGCACTGCAGCATGTAGTCGCTCATGTGTGCCAGGCTGCCCAGGGGTAAGGACAAGCTGTCCTCTGTGGGAGGCGTATCGTCATCGTCCTGCCTTTCCCCCCAGCCACGCACCAGTGATGGACCCGAGCTGCGTTGGGTGCCACCCCGCTGTGACCATGCTTCATCCTCATCCTCCTCCACCTCCTCCTCATCCTCGTCCTCCTCGTCCTCCAGTAGTGGGCCCTGGCTGGCCACATTTGTACCTGGCCTCTGCTGTTGCAAAAAACCTCCCTCTGAGTCACTTCGAAGAGACTGGCCTGAAAGTGCTAAAAATGACCCCTCTTCCTCATCCTCCTCCTCCTCCTCCTGGGCCACCTCCTGTTCCATCATCGCCCTAAGTGTTTTCTCAAGGAGACATAGAAGTGGTATTGTAACGCTGATAACGGTGTCATCGCCACTGGCCATGTTGGTGGAGTACTCGAAACAGCGCAACAGGGCACACAGGTCTCGCATGGAGGCCCAGTCATTGGTGGTGAAGTGGTGCTGTTCTGTAGTGCGACTGACCCGTGCGTGCTGCAGCTGAAACTCCACTATGGCCTGCTGCTGCTCGCACAGTCTGTCCAGCATGTGCAAGGTGGAGTTCCACCTGGTGGGCACGTCGCATATGAGGCGGTGAGCGGGAAGGCCGAAGTTACGCTGTAGCGCAGACAGGCGAGCAGCGGCAGGATGTGAACGCCGGAAGCGCGAACAGACGGCCCGCACTTTATGCAGCAGCTCTGACATGTCGGGGTAGTTGTGAATGAACTTCTGCACCACCAAATTCAGCACATGCGCCAAGCAAGGGATGTGCGTCAAATTGGCTAGTCCCAGAGCTGCAACGAGATTTCGCCCATTATCACACACCACCAGGCCGGGCTTGAGGCTCACCGGCAGCAACCACTCGTCGGTCTGTTGTTCAATACCCCGCCACAACTCCTGTGCGGTGTGGGGCCTGTCCCCCAAACATATGAGTTTCAGAATGGCCTGCTGACGTTTACCCCGGGCTGTGCTGAAGTTGGTGGTGAAGGTGTGTGGCTGACTGGATGAGCAGGTGGAAGAAGAGGAGGAGGAAGCCGAGAAGGAGGAGGTGGCAACAGGAGGCAAAGAATGTTGCCCTGCGATCCTTGGCGGCGGCAGGACGTGCGCCAAACAGCTCTCCGCCTGGGGCCCAGCTGCCACTACATTTACCCAGTGTGCAGTTAGGGAGATATAGCGTCCCTGGCCGTGCTTACTGGTCCACGTATCTGTGGTTAGGTGGACCTTGCTACAGATGGCGTGGCGCAGTGCACACTTGATTTTATCGGATACTTGGTTGTGCAGGGAAGGCACGGCTCTCTTGGAGAAGTAGTGCCGGCTGGGAACAACATACTGTGGGACAGCAAGCGACATGAGCTGTTTGAAGCTGTCTGTGTCCACCAGCCTAAATGACAGCATTTCATAGGCCAGTAGTTTAGAAATGCTGGCATTCAGGGCCAGGGATCGAGGGTGGCTAGGTGGGAATTTACGCTTTCTATCAAATGTTTGTGAGATGGAGAGCTGAACGCTGGCGTGTGACATGGTTGAGACGCTTGGTGACGGAGGTGGTGGTGGTGGTGTTGGTGGTACATCCCCTGTTTGCTGGGCGGCAGGTGCCAACGTTCCTCCAGAGGCGGAGGAAGAGGCCGAGGCGGCAGCAGCAGAATAGGCCGAGGCGGCAGCAGCAGAAGAGGTAGCAGGGGGAGCCTGAGTGACTTCCTTGGTTTTAAGGTGTTTACTCCACTGCAGTTCATGCTTTGCATGCAGGTGCCTGGTCATGCAGGTTGTGCTCAGGTTCAGAACGTTAATGCCTCGCTTCAGGCTCTGATGGCACAGCGTGCAAACCACTCGGGTCTTGTCGTCAGCACATTGTTTGAAGAAGTGCCATGCCAGGGAACTCCTTGAAGCTGCCTTTGGGGTGCTCGGTCCCAGATGGCGGCGGTCAGTAGCAGGCGGAGTCTCTTGGCGGCGGGTGTTCTGCTTTTGCCCACTGCTCCCTCTTTTGCTACGCTGTTGGCTCGGTCTCACCACTGCCTCTTCCTCCGAACTGTGAAAGTCAGTGGCACGACCTTCATTCCATGTGGGGTCTAGGACCTCATCGTCCCCTGCATCGTCTTCCACCCAGTCTTGATCCCTGACCTCCTGTTCAGTCTGCACACTGCAGAAAGACGCAGCAGTTGGCACCTGTGTTTCGTCATCATCAGAGACATGCTGAGGTGGTATTCCCATGTCCTCATCATCAGGAAACATAAGTGGTTGTGCGTCAGTGCATTCTATGTCTTTCACCGCTGGGGAAGGGCTAGGTGGATGCCCTTGGGAAACCCTGCCAGCGGAGTCTTCAAACAGCATAAGAGACTGCTGCATAACTTGAGGCTGAGACAGTTTCCCTGGTATGCATGGGGGTGATGTGACAGACTGATGGGGTTGGTTTTCAGGCGCCATCTGTGCGCTTTCTGCAGAAGACTGGGTGGGAGATAATGTGAACGTGCTGGATCCACTGTCGGCCACCCAATTGACTAATGCCTGTACCTGCTCAGGCCTTACCATCCTTAGAACGGCATTGGGCCCCACCATATATCGCTGTAAATTCTGGCGGCTACTGGGACCTGAGGTAGTTGGTACACTAGGACGTGTGGATGTGGCAGAACGGCCACGTCCTCTCCCAGCACCAGAGGGTCCACTAACACCACCACGACCATGTCCACGTCCGCGTCCCTTACTAGATGTTTTTCTCATTGTTATGGTTCACCACAACAACAAATATATTATTTGGCCCAATGTATTGTATTCAAATTCAGCGGGATATAAATTTGAGGCCTAGTATTTAGGCGCTGGGTGACCGGTATGGATTTAGTGACAGAATTAGACTTGGAAATGCACAGAAGCGTGTGTGTGAAGTTATTCTGAATGACCCAATGTGCACCTTGAATATTATATACCCTTTTTGGGATAGATTTCAAATAGCTCTGATATAGCAGGAACCACTAAATTATGAAATTGCTAAATTGGGAATTGTACTTCAACCCAGAACAAAAAATGTGCTTTGATGGGCACTAAATAACTTTCCCAGCTACAACAGTACAGCGGTAACGAGAGATTTAGAGGGATTTAAATTTGAGGCCTAGTATTTAGGCGCTGGGTGACAGGTATGGGTTTAGTGACAGAATTAGACTTGGAAATACACAGTAGCGGGTGTGTGTGAAGTTATTCTGAATGACCCAATGTGCACCTTCAATATTATATACCCTTTTTGGGATAGATTTCAAATAGCTCTGATATAGCAGGAACCACTAAATTATGAAATTGCTAAATTGGGAATTGTACTTCAACCCAGAACAAAAAATGTGCTTTGACGGACACTAAATATCTTGCCCAGCAACAACAGTACAGCGGTGGGTAACGAGAGATTTAGAGGGATTTAAATTTGAGGCCTAGTATTTAGGCGCTGGGTCACCGGTATGGATTTAGTGACAGAATTAGACTTGGAAATGCACAGAAGCGTGTGTGTGAAGTTATTCTGAATGACCCTATGTGCACCTTCAATATTATATACCCTTTTAGGGATAGATTTCAAATAGCTCTGATATAGCAGAAACCACTAAATTATGAAATTGCTAAATTGGGAATTGTACTTCAACCCAGAACAAAAAATGTGCTTTGACGGACACTAAATATCTTGCCCAGCAACAACAGTACAGCGGTGGGTAACGAGAGATTTAGAGGGATTTAAATTTGAGGCCTAGTATTTAGGCGCTGGGTGACAGGTATGGGTTTAGTGACAGAATTAGACTTGGAAATACACAGTAGCGGGTGTGTGTGAAGTTATTCTGAATGACCCAATGTGCACCTTCAATATTATATACCCTTTTTGGGATAGATTTCAAATAGCTCTGATATAGCAGGAACCACTAAATTATGAAATTGCTAAATTGGGAATTGTACTTCAACCCAGAACAAAAAATGTGCTTTGACGGACACTAAATATCTTGCCCAGCAACAACAGTACAGCGGTGGGTAACGAGAGATTTAGAGGGATTTAAATTTGAGGCCTAGTATTTAGGCGCTGGGTCACCGGTATGGATTTAGTGACAGAATTAGACTTGGAAATGCACAGAAGCGTGTGTGTGAAGTTATTCTGAATGACCCTATGTGCACCTTCAATATTATATACCCTTTTAGGGATAGATTTCAAATAGCTCTGATATAGCAGAAACCACTAAATTATGAAATTGCTAAATTGGGAATTGTACTTCAACCCAGAACAAAAAATGTGCTTTGACGGACACTAAATATCTTGCCCAGCAACAACAGTACAGTGGTGGGTAACGAGAGATTTAGAGGGATTTAAATTTGAGGCCTAGTATTTAGGCGCTGGGTCACCGGTATGGATTTAGTGACAGAATTAGACTTGGAAATGCACAGAAGCGTGTGTGTGAAGTTATTCTGAATGACCCTATGTGCACCTTCAATATTATATACCCTTTTAGGGATAGATTTCAAATAGCTCTGATATAGCAGAAACCACTAAATTATGAAATTGCTAAATTGGGAATTGTACTTCAACCCAGAACAAAAAATGTGCTTTGACGGACACTAAATATCTTGCCCAGCAACAACAGTACAGCGGTGGGTAACGAGAGATTTAGAGGGATTTAAATTTGAGGCCTAGTATTTAGGCGCTGGGTGACAGGTATGGGTTTAGTGACAGAATTAGACTTGGAAATACACAGTAGCGGGTGTGTGTGAAGTTATTCTGAATGACCCAATGTGCACCTTCAATATTATATACCCTTTTTGGGATAGATTTCAAATAGCTCTGATATAGCAGGAACCACTAAATTATGAAATTGCTAAATTGGGAATTGTATTTCAACCCAGAACAAGAAATGTGCTTGAACGGACACTAAATAACTCGCCCAGCTACAGCACTAGGGACAGATTTAGCTGGATATAAATTTGAGGCCTAGTATTTAGGCGCTGGGTGACCGGTATGGATTTAGTGACAGAATTAGACTGGGATATGGCCAAAAAATGAACAGACTATTGCTGGTTAAATGCACTTGGTGTGACAGCTTCACCCTGATGTAGGCTTTAGCCAAAAAACAACCACACCATTGAGGGTTAAATGCACTTGGTGACAGGCGCAGCTTGCCCCTGATTTTGTATATGGCCAAAAAATGAACAGACTATTGCTGGTTAAATGCACTTGGTGTGACAGCTTCACCCTGATGTAGGCTTTAGCCAAAAAACAACCACACCATTGAGGGTTAAATGCACTTGGTGACAGGCGCAGCTTGCCCCTGATTTTGTATATGGCCAAAAAATGAACAGACTATTGCTGGTTAAATGCACTTGGTGTGACAGCTTCACCCTGATGTAGGCTTTAGCCAAAAAACAACCACACCATTGAGGGTTAAATGCACTTGGTGACAGGCGCAGCTTGCCCCTGATTTTGTATATGGCCAAAAAATGAACAGACTATTGCTGGTTAAATGCACTTGGTGTGACAGCTTCACCCTGATGTAGGCTTTAGCCAAAAAACAACCACACCATTGAGGGTTAAATGCACTTGGTCGCAGCTTGTGCTGGCGCACCACAAGACACAAAATGGCCGCCGATCACCACAGAAAAATGAGACTGACAAACGGTCTGTGCAGCCTAAAAACAGTGAGCAATTGAGGATCAGCAGCTCAATGATCCACAGCTGCAGATCGATCAGTTAATCAAGTCCTTTGGAGGAGTTAATCTGCCTAATCTCGCCCTACTGTCGCAGCCGCAACCTCTCCCTACGCTAATCAGAGCAGAGTGACGGGCGGCGCTATGTGACTCCAGCTTAAATAGAGGCTGGGTCACATGGTGCTCTGGCCAATCACAGCCATGCCAATAGTAGGCATGGCTGTGATGGCCTCTTGGGGCAAGTAGTATGACGCTTGTTGATTGGCTGCTTTGCAGCCTTTCAAAAAGCGCCAAGAAAGCGTCACAAAAGCGCGAAGAAAGCGACGAACACCGAACCCGAACCCGGACTTTTACGAAAATGTCCGGGTTCGGGTCCGTGTCACGGACACCCCAAAACTATACAGTTCGAGTTCGCTCATCCCTACTAATAACACACAAAGAATTAAATGTTACCATGTTTTTATTGAACACACCATGTAAACATTCACAGTGCAGGTGGAAAAAGTATGTGAACCCTTGGATTTAATAACTGGTTGAACCTCCTTTGGCAGCAATAACTTCAACCAAACGTTTCCTGTAGTTGCAGATTAGACGTGCACAACGGTCAGGAGTAATTCTTGACCATTCCTCTTTACAGAACTGTTTCAGTTCAGCAATATTCTTGGGATATCTGGTATGAACCGCTTACTTGAGGTCATGCCACAGCATCTCAGTCGGGTTGAGGTCAGGACTCTGACTGGGCCACTCCAGAAGTCGTATTTTCTTCTGTTTAAGCCATTCTGTTGTTGATCTACTTCTATGCTTTGGGTCTTTGTCCTGTTGCAACACCCATTTTCTGTTGAGCATCAGCTGGTGGACAGATGGCCTTAAGTTCTCCTGCAAAATGTCTTGATAAACCTGGGAATTAATTTTTCCTTCGATGATAGCAACCCGTCCAGGCCCTGATGCAGCAAAGCAGCCCCAAACCATGATGTCCCCACCACCATACTTCACAGTTGGGATGAGGTTTTGATGTTGGTGTGCTGTGCCTCTTTTTCTCCACACATAGTGTTTTGTGTTTCTTCCAAACAACTCAACTTTGGTTTCATCTGTCCACAGAATATTTTGCCAGTACTGCTGTGGAACATCTAGGTGCTCTTGTGCAAACTGTAAACGTGCAGCAATGTTTTTTTTGGACAGCAGTGGCTTCCTCTGTGGTATCTTCCCATGAAATCCATTTTTGTTTAGTGTTTTACATATTGTAGATTTGCTAACAGGGATGTTAGCATATGTCAGAGACTTTTGAAAGTCTTTAGCTGACACTCTAGGATTCTACTTCACCTCATTGCGCTGTGCTCTTGCAGTCATCTTTACAGGATGGCCACTCCTAGGGAGAGCAGCAGCAGTGCTAAACTTTCTCCATTTATAGACAATTTGTCTTACCGTGCCTGATGAACAGCAAGGCTTTTGGAAATACTTTTATAACCCTTTCCAGCTTTATACAAGTCAGCAATTCTTAATCGTAGGTCTTCTGAGAGCTCTTTTGTGCGAGGCATCATTCACATCAGGCAATGCTTCTTGTGAAAAGCAAACCCAGTACCAGTGTGTGTTTTTAATAGGGCAGGGCAGCTGTAACCAACACCTCCAATCTCATCTCATTGATTGGACTCCAGTTGGCTGACACCTCACTCCAATTAGCTCTTGGAGATGTCATTAGTCTAGGGGTTCACATACTTTTTCCACCTGCACTGTGAATGTTTACATGCTGTGTTCAATAAAAACATGGTAACATTTAATTCTTTGTGTGTTATTAGTTTAAGCAGACTGTGATTGTCTATTGTTGTGACTTAGATGAAGATCAGATCACATTTTATGACCAATTTGTGCAGAAATCCATATCATTCCAAAGGGTTCACATACTTTTTCTTGCAACTGTATGTATTTGGAATCATCCATTTTGATTCTCCCTTCTCATATCTTAGATAGATCAGGTTTTTGCCGGTAGGGAGCCTGCTGCAGCAGCAATCTTCCAGTTGCTGCTCTATCTACAATGTGACACCAAGCAAATTGAGCCTTCACCATTTAGCCCCACCTCTGTGGGCCACCAGAAAAAAAAATGGCACCTTCCATTCATTAGTTTCAGGAATTTATATAAGCCTTGCAGATTGTGCAGTATCCATTATGTGAACCCACATTGATGCATTACCCAACTCTCAAACTACAATTGGTGATGATAGTAGGATAGACAATGTGTATAGGCATTTTTACATGGGCCAATGAACATTCCTTCCCAATCAGTGTCCACTCATGAGCTGTTTTTACATGTAGCAATCATCAGGGATGTATGGGGTTGAACAATTGTCACTATGATCGTTTGTCCCCATATAGTCTTCCAGCTTGTCGACAGCCCATCCTTGTTTACACAGGGTGAAGTGCTGCCAACAAATTAGGATTTTATTTGCCACATGAAAGATGTAATCAATCAACAAACGAACATGTGTCCATTTGTTGAGTGATCACCAACACCTTAACAAAGGGCACTTATCTAGAACAAAAGTTTATAGGAACACTTGTTCCCAATAATTGTCCCAATCTTCTGGCAATGTTAAAAGGCTTTAAGAAGGTAAAAGGATCCCCCATAGAAATGAGCCCTTGAGTGTCTGTTCTTAGGTTTGTTCATCCAGCAGCTGACGTATATTAATGACTGTGCCCTCTCTTTATCTGCAGCTCTACAAAGGATGATCACAAAAATTAAATATCCTTAAAAATGTTGGTATCAAAACTTATAGAAGTGTTCTATAGTCTATCATCTTCCAGGCCCCATAGCAGTGTCAAGGCCTATCTCCCTAGAAATTGCTTTTGCTGTAAGGATTTTGGTTATAGACCAGTTCATATTTCCCGAGTATTGGTTTAGCAATGGGGTTTCAGAATTTAATGGCACACCACTGTTACTGTGTTACACCTGGTTCCTCAATGATATTGCAGTTAGTGAATGGGTCTAGTTGGATCTACAGTATATTTACTACAATACTTATTGTAGATGGTAGAAGGTCTAGAACAGCAGTTCTGTAGATTATGTACACAAATGTAGAAAAGACACTGTCTGGTAAATGTGGTTAAGGTGTTAGCTGATAACACAGGAAATGGTATTGATAATTTACAAAGTGTGATACAGTAGTTTACTGGGGGCATATTTTTACAATGACACCTGTGTCTGAAACTGTGATATTTGTCACACAATTAGAAAAACAGATCCCTATATGGTCACAATTTTATAGATTCATTTAGAGGTATAACACAGATAAAAGTCTCTGTAGGAAAAGGCCATATGAGACCCCCATGTATAGTATTGGTTCACACTACACATAGTTATTTTCCAATCAGAAACTATAAATGCGCCTGCCTATAGATTTCCTGTGATGAAGAAGAACATGTGGGTACTCAGTTACATAGTAACATAGTATATAAGGCCGAAAAAAGACATCTGTCCATCCAGTTCGGCCTGTTATCCTGCAAGATGATCCAGAGGAAGGCAAAAAAAAAACAATTGTGAGGTAATAGCCAATTTTCCCCACTTAAGGGGAAAAAAATTCCTTCCTGACTCCAATCAGGCAATCAGAAAAACTCCCTGGATCAACGACCCTTCTCTAGTAGCTATAGGTTGTAATACTATTACACTCTGGAAATACATCCAGGCCCCTCTTGAACGCTTTTAGTGAACTCACCATCACCACCTCCTCAGGCAGAGAGTTCCATAGTCTCACTGCTCTTACTATAAAGAATCCTCTTCTATGTTTGTGTACAAACCTTCTTTCCTCCAGACGCAGAGGTTGTCCCCTCGTCACAGTCACAGTCCTGGAGATAAATAGATGATGGGAGAGATCTCTGTACTGACCCCTGATATATTTATACATACTGTTGCAATTAGATCTCCCCTCAGTCATCTTTTTTATATGTCATAAAGTGAATAACCCTAATGTTGATAATCTTTCAGGGTACTGTAGTTCCCCATTTCAGTTATTACTTTAGTTGCCCTACTCTGTACCCTCTCCAGCTCTGCTATGTCTGCCTTGTTCACAGGAGCCCAGAACTGTACACAGTACTCCATGTGTGGTCTGACTAGTGATTTGTAAAGTGGTATGTTCTCATCACGGGCATCCATGCCCCTTTTGATGCAACCCATTATCTCATTGGCCTTGGCAGCAGCTGCCTGACACTGGTTACAGCTTAGTTTGCTGTTCACTAAAATTCATAGGTCCTTTTCCATGTCAGTGTTACCCAGTGTTTTAGCATTTAGTATGTACGGGTGACTTGCATTATTCCTTCCCATGTGCATAACCATACATTTGTCAGTGTTAAACCTCATCTGCCACTTATCTGTCGAAGCCTCCAATCTATCCAGATCCATCTGTAGCAGTATACTGTCCTCATCCGTGTCAATTACTTTGCACAGTTGAGTGTCATCTGCAAAAATTTATATTTTACCGTGCAAGCTTTCTACAAGATCATTAATAAATATATTGAAGAGAATAGGGCCCAATACTGACCCCTGTGGTACCCAGCTAGTGACAGTGACCCAATCTGAGTGTGTACCATTAATAACCACCCTCTGTTTTCTATCACTGAGCCAGTTACTTACCCACATACAGACATTTTCTCCCAGTCCGAGCATTCTCATTTTATATACTAACCTTTTATGTGGTACAGTGTCAAAGGCTTTAGAGAAGTCCAAATATATGACATCCATTGATTCCCCGCTGTCAAGTCTAGAACTTACCTCCTCATAGAAACTGATTAAATTAGTTTCACATGGCCGATCCCTCATAAAGCCATGCTGATATGGCGCTATTTGCTTATTTTCCTTGAGGTACTCCAAGATAGCATCTCTTAGAAAACCTTCAAACAGTTTACCCACGACAGATGGTAAACTTACCGGCCTATAGTTTCCGGGCTCTGTTTTTGGACTCTTTTTGAATATTGGCACTCCGACACCGTCAGAGTTATACTTTTTACCATTTATCTAATTGAAAAACATTTTAGGGTTAGTTTTGCTCTTTTTGGCAATTAATCTCTATGTCTCTAGTTTGGCTGCTTTTATTTGTTTTTTACATATTAAATTTTTTTCCTTATAGCTTTTCAGTGCTTCCTCACCACCCTCCTGTTTTAGTGATTTAAATGGGTTTTTTTTTGTCATTTATTGCTTTCTTTACAGTTCTGTCAAGATAGGGAGGCTCAACACATTTTATGTTTATGTATTTTATTTGCATATATTGAGTTTTTATAAACCAGGTGTTTTTATATACTGTTTTACATATTGTGTGATATCTTGCACTAATGAAGTGTTGAATAAATATTCAAATACATTATTTTAGACTGTTATACATTTTTTCAGAAGGTGGTGTTGCCTGCTATTTTCTTTCACTACTTCTTTACAGTTCTACCTATTTATCCACATTGTTTTTTTTCTTGTTCCTTAACCTTTTATTTCCATAAGGTATTGTAATGCAAGGCACAAACAAACAGACCAGTGATGAAAGCAAAAAGGTGTTTTATTCACCAGAAACATAAACGTCCAGGACACTTGCTGGTAACAAGGAATAATAACAAAAAACCAGGCAAGGAGATTCCAGGAATAGTCCCAACCAGTACTGAATGATGCTGTGCACTTGGCAGTCGAGTCACTCCAGATCTTGGGTCCGCTGTAAGGACAAAGTTCCTGGCAGTCTTCAGTCACTAGGAGTTGTGACCTATACCTGGTTGAGGGAAAATAACAGTGGGCACTGATCACCCTGAGAGACCTCCTTTTAAATGCCTGCTGACCAATCCCAGGGTGCCAAGTGTCCACTACCATAGGTGAACAAATTGCCCTGCACCTGAGTACAAGGCCTAAGGCAATCACAAGTTGATTAACCCATGGCTGGCTCCCTAATCCACTTTGCTCATGTGAGTCAGTATAATATGCGCCACTGGTCGACGAAGTGCATAAGAAGCGCGTACTCGCGACCGTGTATCCCTTTGCGAACCTGCCCTCGTGCGTACGCACGGACGCATGATTGACTCAGCGCGAGTATGCGAGCGCGTGGACCCAGATGCGGAAACGGAAGTCGCAGGAGACACCGGAGACAACCCTGGCCGCGGCGTCTTGTCACTCGCCTGGCCACTCTGTCCCCGGGACTCCGACGGTCCTCCCCTCCGATGTCCACGCGAACGCATCTCCGCACTGGCTCGCAAAGGGGTCAGCGCTGGTGCATCAGAGACACGCATAACCTGTCCCGCAACTCCACGAGGACCCCTCTTGGTTCCCCTGGAGTGCAAAGCAGGTGAGGATCTTACATTATCCCCCCCTCGAGGAGGCGGCTCTGAAGACTCCAAGCAAGCTTTCCCCGGATTATCCCGGTGAAAGGCTGCCACCAACTCATCCGCATGCACCTGGCGAGCAGGTATCCAACATCTCTCCTCTGGACCAAAACCCTTCCAGTCCACCAAGTATTGAAGAGACCTTTGGACAAAACGAGAGTCCAAAATTCTGTTCACTTCGAACTCCGGTACCCCTTGGACCTCCAGCGGGGATGGGGTCTGAATGAAGGGAGCGGAGTCGGCTGCCGATTTGAGAAGTGAAACATGAAAGGTGTTCACTCCTCGGATCGACGGTGGAATAGCAACCTTGTACGTAACTCGGTTGATCTTTTGTGTCACTGGGTATGGGCCAATGAATCGAGGACCCAACTTGGAAGATGGCTGACGCAGCGGAATGTTCCGGGTGGAGACCCACACCTGATCTCCCACCTTAAACTTTTGCTCTACGGTGCGATGACGATCAGCAAATTTCTTCTGTTGCGCCACCGCACTGTGGAGATTCCGCTGGGCCGACGACCAAATGGGACGCCTATCCTTGAACCACTGATCCACCACCGGTGAGTCAGTGGAGGGTCCGGCCAAAGAAGAGAGTCTTGGATCCCTGCCCCCCACGCACCTGAACGGAGACATCTTAGTGGAAGCATGCTCAGAGTTATTATAAGCCACCTCCGCAAAGGGTAGATACGCTGCCCATTCCTCCTGGCAGTCTGACACGAAGCACCGGAGATATTGCTCCAGGGTCTGGTTAGTCCTTTCCGTCTGACCGTTGGTCTCTGGGTGAAAACCAGAAGAAAAAGACAAATTAATACCCAATCGGGAGCAGAAAGAACGCCAGAAGCGGGAGATGAATTGCACTCCTCTGTCTGAAACAATGTCATCCGGCACTCCGTGTAATCGAAAGACATGATTCAAGAACAATTCTCTGGCCGAGGGCAATCCAGGGAGTGGGATAAAATGGGCCATTTTACTAAAACGGTCCACCAATTCTCTGGCCGAGGGCAATCCAGGGAGTGGGATAAAATGGGCCATTTTACTAAAACGGTCCACCACTACCCAGATTACCGTACTTCCAGAGGACCTTGGCAAATCTGTGATGAAATCCATGGAAATGTGAGTCCATGAAGCCTGGGGAATAGGCAGTGGGAGTAAAGTCCCAGAAGGGGCAGACCGGGACGGTTTACATCTGGCGCAAACAGTACATGCCTGGATATAGGCCTTAACATCCACGGACATGTTGGGCCACCACACGTGACGTTTAACAAGGGCAAGTGTTTTTTTAACACCCAAATGCCCGGCAGACTTTGAGTCATGAAGCTGTCGGATGACCTCCAATCGAAGGTTAATGGGTACGAACCATCGACCCTCGGGTTTGTCAGGTGGACTCTCTGCCTGTGAGGGCTCAAGAAGAGAAGACAAGTCCTCCATTACTTCTGCGGCCCCCAGGGCAGCAAGAAAACATTTAGTTGGGAGAATGGTTTCTGGCTCAGAGTCCAGGATGGAAGCAGCCTCAGGGAAGCAGCGGGACAGGGCATCTGCCTTCACGTTTTTGGAACCTGGTTTATAAGTGAGGCGGAAATTGAAGCGGGTGAAAAACAATGCCCACCTGGCTTGTCGGGAGTTGAGTCTTTTGGCACTCTCTAGATACTCCAAATTTTTGTGGTCAGTGTAAACCGTGATGGGATGTTCTGCACCCTCTAGCCAATGTCTCCACTCTTGAAAAGCCAATCTTACTCCCAGAAGCTCTCTATTGCCGATATCATAATTACACTCGGCTGGAGAGAGCTTCCGAGAGAAGAAGGCACAGGGATGTAACCTCTCGGGGTCCCCAGAATACTGTGAGAGAACTGCCCCTACACCGACCTCTGAGGCATCGACCTCGAGAACAAAAGGTCTGGAGGTGTCTGGATGAGTAAGAATTGGTGCCGTGCAAAAGGCCTGTTTCAGCGTCTCAAAGGCTCTGACTGCCTCTCTCGTCCACTTAGAAGGATTAGCTCCCTTCTTAGTGAGGTTGATGAGAGGTACTACTATTGCAGAAAAATTCTTAATAAACTTGCGGTAGAAGTTGGCAAAGCCTAAGAAACGCTGCAACCCCTTAAGATCCTTAGGTTGAGGCCAATCCAAGACAGCAGAAAGTTTGGATGGGTCCATAGCCAATCCCTTTTCTGAGATAATGTACCCCAGGAAAGGCAACTCCTTCACCTCAAACAGACACTTCTCAAGTTTGGCATAGAGGCGGTTCTCCCTCAGCTTCTGGAAAACCTGACACACGTGTCTCCGATGAGAGACCAGATCCGAGGAGTAGATTAGTATGTCATCTAGATAGACAACAACACATCTATCCAAGAAATCTCTGAGAACATCGTTGATGAACTCCTGGAAGACCGCGGGAGCATTACAGAGACCGAAAGGCATCACGAGATACTCGTAATGCCTGTCTCTGGTATTAAATGCGGTCTTCCATTCGTCACCCTCTCTAATGCGAACTAAATTATAAGCACCCCTTAAATCGAGTTTGGTGAAGACTCGGGCCCCTGCCACCTGAGAAAACAGATCATCAATCAGAGGCAGTGGATACCGATTCTTCACCGTAATCCGATTAAGGGCACGATAATCGATGCAAGGTCTCAAGCCTCCATCCTTCTTCTCCACAAAGAAGAATCCAGCTCCAGCAGGGGAAGTGGATGGACAAATGAAATTCTTCTCAAGGTTCTCTTTAATATACTCCCGCTGAGCCTGAACCTCAGGCCCAGTGAGATTATAAAGATGCCCTCGTGGTGGCATGGTGCCTGGCAACAGGTCTATAGGACAATCATATGACCTGTGGGGAGGTAATACATCAGCCCCCTGAGGACTGAACACATCTCGGAAATTATGATACTGCTGTGGTAAAGTACTTAATACTTCCATGGAGGCTAGTGACAGGTCGGGACGAATGCACTTAGTAAGGCATTCCGTACTCCACTGACAGATAAGACCCGAGCACCAGTCCACTACTGGATTATGGAGCCTTAACCAAGGGAGACCCAAAATCACGAGAGTGGATGGCATGTCAAGGACAAAAAGGCTTAAGGTCTCCCGATGATCAGCCCCCACCGTTACCTGTATTCCCGGAGTCATCCACACTGCACGATCATCTTGAAGAGGGGAACCATCAATCGCGGTCACTGACATGGTGGTTTTCGGCTGGATCAACGGGATGCCAAGTCGACGAACCAAGGTTGAGTCCACAAAATTCCCAGCGGCCCCAGAATCGATTAGTGCTGACAACTCATGGACCTTGTCTTGCCACCGTAAGGATATGGATACCATCACCCGGCTTGGAGGAGGGATAATAGCACCTAGGGGGTTCTCCTCTATGCCCCCTAGGTTCATTCGTTTCCCGCCGGCAGGAGGGGACAGGTTTTAACGAGGTGTCCAGACTTCCCGCAAAATAGGCACAGGCCTTTCTGTTGGCGACAAGCTCGTTCTGCCTGTGTGAGATGGGAGGATCCAACCTCCATTGGCTCTTCGGCCGATTTTAGAGGCCCTGGATGTGGTCGAGAGCATGAAAACCGAGACGACCGTTCCACTCGCCTCTCACGGATTCGCCTGTCGGCATCGATTGCCTGAGAGATAGCCATTTCCAACGAGAAGGGGGTAGGCAAGGCCAAAAGAAGATCCCGGACCGCATCCGAAAGTCCCAAACGGAAGCGATGGCGTAGGGCTGCGTCGCCCCAGGTGGTGAAAGCTGCCCATCGCCTGAATTCTGCAGCGTATTCTTCAGCTGGGCGGCGGCCTTGTTGAATATGCTCAAGATTGGTCTCTGCGGTGCGAGTACGATCCGGGTCATCGTAAATCACAGCCATAGCCTCGAAGAAGGCATCCACTGACGAAAAAGCTGTATGGTCTTGAGGCAAGTTAAATGCCCAACGTTGGGGGTCTCCACGTAGCAGTGACATTACAATCCCAATTCTCTGCCTGAGAGTGCCAGAAGCCATCGGTCGTAACTGGAAATAAAGGAGACAGGAGTCCCTGAAGTTTAAGAACTCCTGTCGCTCTCCTGTGAAGGGGTCAGACAGAGGGATCTTAGGTTCTGTTTGATGCCTTGCGATAGTGACGGGTAGTGCTGAGGCTCCCTGGATAAGCTGCTGAACCTCCTCCATCACAGTTGTCAGTTGCCCTTGGATTTGCGCTGCAGCGGCTGCTGGTATATTTGGGCGTCGTTGGAACAGCAGGTTAACGGCTCCCGTTAATTCATTCAGCTGCTGCTGGATCTTGTCCATGGCAACTGTTAGTTGGGCCCACTGTTCTGTAATGCAAGGCACCAACAAACAGACCAGTGATGAAAGCAAAAAGGTGTTTTATTCAACAGAAACATAAACGTCCAGGACACTTGCTGGTAACAAGGAATAATAACAAAAAACCAGGCAAGGAGATTCCAGGAATAGTCCCAACCAGTACTGAATGATGCTGTGCACTTGGCAGTCGAGTCACTCCAGATCTTGGGTCCGCTGTAAGGACAAAGTTCCTGGCAGTCTTCAGTCACTAGGAGTTGTGACCTATACCTGGTTGAGGGAAAATAACAGTGGGCACTGATCACCCTGAGAGACCTCCTTTTAAATGCCTGCTGACCAATCCCAGGGTGCCAAGTGTCCACTACCATAGGTGAACAAATTGCCCTGCACCTGAGTACAAGGCCTAAGGCAATCACAAGTTGATTAACCCATGGCTGGCTCCCTAATCCACTTTGCTCTTGTGAGTCAGTATAATATGCGCCACTGGTCGACGAAGTGCATAAGAAGCGCGTACTCGCGACCGTGTATCCCTTTGCGAACCTGCCCTCGTGCGTACACACGGACGCATGATTGACTCAGTGCGAGTATGCGAGCGCGTGGACCCAGATGCGGAAACGGAAGTCGCAGGAGACACCGGAGACAACCCTGGCCGCGGCGTCTTGTCACTCGCCTGGCCACTCTGTCCCCGGGACTCTGACGGTCCTCCCCTCCGATGTCCACGCGAACGCATCTCCGCACTGGCTCGCAAAGGGGTCAGCGCTGGTGCATCAGAGACACGCATAACCTGTCCCGCAACTCCACGAGGACCCCTCTTGGTTCCCCTGGAGTGCAAAGCAGGTGAGGATCTTACAGGTATGTACCTCTCACAATTAGAATTTAGGATGCTTTTAGCTTATAAGTGGAAGTCACCTGACCTAAGTTACCAAGCGGTATTAGACAGGGTCAACAGGATCTTATTGAATGAAAGATTATCGGCCATTCGGATGGATACTTTCTCCACCTTTGAAAAATTCTGGGAACCTTGGCTTTCATCCCCACACTCCTCAGACATACGTTACTGTCTTACTTTATGATTGGTAGTGACTAGAGTTGAGCGAACACCTGGATGTTCGGGTTCGAGAAGTTCGGCCGAACATCCCGGAAATGTTCGGGTTCGGGATCCGAACCCGATCCGAACTTCGTCCCGAACCCGAACCCCATTGAAGTCAATGGGGACCCGAACTTTTCGGCACTAAAAAGGCTGTAAAACAGCCCAGGAAAGAGCTAGAGGGCTGCAAAAGGCAGCAACATGTAGGTAAATCCCCTGCAAACAAATGTGGATAGGGAAATGAATTAAATTAAAAATTAAATAAATAAAAATTAACCAAAATCAATTGGAGAGAGGTTCCATAGCAGAGAATCTGGCTTCCCGTCACCCACCACTGGAACAGTCCATTCTCAGATATTTAGGCCCCGGCACCCAGGCAGAGGAGAGAGGTCCCGTAACAGAGAATCTGTCTTCATGTCAGCAGAGAATTAGTCTGCATGTCATAGCAGAGAATGAGGCTTCACGTCAGCCACCACTGCAACAGTCCATTGGCATATATTTAGGCCCAGCACCCAGGCAGAGGAGGGAGGTCCCGTAACAGAGAATCTGTCTTCATGTCAGCAGAGAATTAGTCTGCATGTCATAGCAGAGAATGAGGCTTCACGTCAGCCACCACTGCAACAGTCCATTGGCATATATTTAGGCCCAGCACACACACAGGCAGAGGAGAGAGGTCCCGTAACAGAGAATCTGGCTTCATGTCAGCAGAGAATCAGTCTGCATGTCATAGCAGAGAATGAGGCTTCACGTCAGCCACCACTGCAACAGTCCATTGGCATATATTTAGGCCCAGCACACACACAGGCAGAGGAGAGAGGTCCCGTAACAGAGGATCTGGCTTCATGTCAGCAGAGAATCAGTCTGCATGTCATAGCAGAGAATCAGGCTTCACGTCAGCCACCACTGCAACAGTCCATTGTCATAAATTTAGGCCCAGCACCCAGGCAGAGGAGAGAGGTCCCGTAACAGACAATCTGGCTTCATGTCAGCAGAGAATTAGTCTGCATGTCATAGCAGAGAATGAGGCTTCACGTCAGCCACCACTGCAACAGTCCATTGGCATATATTTAGGCCTAGCACACAGGCAGAGGAGAGAGGTCCCGTAACAGACAATCTGGCTTCATGTCAGCAGAGAATCAGTCTGCATGTCATAGCAGAGAATGAGGCTTCACGTCACCCACCACTGCAACAGTCCATTGGCATATATTTAGGCCTAGCACACAGGCAGAGCAGAGAGGTCCCGTAACAGACAATCTGGCTTCATGACAGCAGAGAATCAGTCTGCATGTCATAGCAGAGAATGAGGCTTCACGTCACCCACCACTGCAACAGTCCATTGGCATATATTTAGGCCTAGCACACAGGCAGAGCAGAGAGGTCCCGTAACAGACAATCTGGCTTCATGACAGCAGAGAATCAGTCTGCATGTCATAGCAGAGAATGAGGCTTCACGTCACCCACCACTGCAACAGTCCATTGGCATATATTTAGGCCTAGCACACAGGCAGAGCAGAGAGGTCCCGTAACAGACGATCTGGCTTCATGTCAGCAGAGAATCAGTCTGCATGTCATAGCAGAGAATGAGGCTTCACGTCAGCCACCACTGCAACAGTCCATTGGCATATATTTAGGCCCAGCACCCAGGCAGAGGAGGGAGGTCCCGTAACAGAGAATCTGTCTTCATGTCAGCAGAGAATTAGTCTGCATGTCATAGCAGAGAATGAGGCTTCATGTCAGCCACCACTGCAACAGTCCATTGGCATATATTTAGGCCCAGCACACACACAGGCAGAGGAGAGAGGTCCCGTAACAGAGAATCTGTCTTCATGTCAGCAGAGAATTAGTCTGCATGTCATAGCAGAGAATCAGGCTTCACGTCACCCACCACTGCAACAGTCCATTGGCATATATTTAGGCCCAGCACCCAGGCAGAGGAGGGAGGTCCCGTAACAGAGAATCTGTCTTCATGTCAGCAGAGAATTAGTCTGCATGTCATAGCAGAGAATGAGGCTTCACGTCAGCCACCACTGCAACAGTCCATTGGCATATATTTAGGCCCAGCACACACACAGGCAGAGGAGAGAGGTCCCGTAACAGAGAATCTGTCTTCATGTCAGCAGAGAATTAGTCTGCATGTCATAGCAGAGAATGAGGCTTCACGTCAGCCACCACTGCAACAGTCCATTGGCATATATTTAGGCCCAGCACACACACAGGCAGAGGAGAGAGGTCCCGTAACAGACAATCTGGCTTCATGTCAGCAGAGAATTAGTCTGCATGTCATAGCAGAGAATGAGGCTTCACGTCACCCACCACTGCAACAGTCCATTGGCATATATTTAGGCCCAGCACCCAGGCAGAGGAGGGAGGTCCCGTAACAGAGAATCTGTCTTCATGTCAGCAGAGAATTAGTCTGCATGTCATAGCAGAGAATGAGGCTTCACGTCACCCACCACTGCAACAGTCCATTGGCATATATTTAGGCCTAGCACACAGGCAGAGCAGAGAGGTCCGTAACAGACAATCTGGCTTCATGACAGCAGAGAATCAGTCTGCATGTCATAGCAGAGAATGAGGCTTCACGTCACCCACCACTGCAACAGTCCATTGGCATATATTTAGGCCTAGCACACAGGCAGAGCAGAGAGGTCCCGTAACAGACGATCTGGCTTCATGTCAGCAGAGAATCAGTCTGCATGTCATAGCAGAGAATGAGGCTTCACGTCAGCCACCACTGCAACAGTCCATTGGCATATATTTAGGCCCAGCACCCAGGCAGAGGAGGGAGGTCCCGTAACAGAGAATCTGTCTTCATGTCAGCAGAGAATTAGTCTGCATGTCATAGCAGAGAATGAGGCTTCACGTCAGCCACCACTGCAACAGTCCATTGGCATATATTTAGGCCCAGCACACACACAGGCAGAGGAGAGAGGTCCCGTAACAGAGAATCTGTCTTCATGTCAGCAGAGAATTAGTCTGCATGTCATAGCAGAGAATCAGGCTTCACGTCACCCACCACTGCAACAGTCCATTGGCATATATTTAGGCCCAGCACCCAGGCAGAGGAGGGAGGTCCCGTAACAGAGAATCTGTCTTCATGTCAGCAGAGAATTAGTCTGCATGTCATAGCAGAGAATGAGGCTTCACGTCAGCCACCACTGCAACAGTCCATTGGCATATATTTAGGCCCAGCACACACACAGGCAGAGGAGAGAGGTCCCGTAACAGAGAATCTGTCTTCATGTCAGCAGAGAATTAGTCTGCATGTCATAGCAGAGAATGAGGCTTCACGTCAGCCACCACTGCAACAGTCCATTGGCATATATTTAGGCCCAGCACACACACAGGCAGAGGAGAGAGGTCCCGTAACAGACAATCTGGCTTCATGTCAGCAGAGAATTAGTCTGCATGTCATAGCAGAGAATGAGGCTTCACGTCACCCACCACTGCAACAGTCCATTGGCATATATTTAGGCCCAGCACCCAGGCAGAGGAGGGAGGTCCCGTAACAGAGAATCTGTCTTCATGTCAGCAGAGAATTAGTCTGCATGTCATAGCAGAGAATGAGGCTTCACGTCAGCCACCACTGCAACAGTCCATTGGCATATATTTAGGCCCAGCACACACACAGGCAGAGGAGAGAGGTCCCGTAACAGAGGATCTGGCTTCATGTCAGCAGAGAATCAGTCTGCATGTCATAGCAGAGAATCAGGCTTCACGTCAGCCACCACTGCAACAGTCCATTGGCATATATTTAGGCCTAGCACACAGGCAGAGGAGAGAGGTCCCGTAACAGACAATCTGGCTTCATGTCAGCAGAGAATCAGTCTGCATGTCATAGCAGAGAATGAGGCTTCACGTCAGCCACCACTGCAACAGTCCATTGTCATAAATTTAGGCCCAGCACCCAGGCAGAGGAGAGAGGTCCCGTAACAGACAATCTGGCTTCATGTCAGCAGAGAATTAGTCTGCATGTCATAGCAGAGAATCAGGCTTCATGTCAGCCACCACTGCAACAGTCCATTGGCATATATTTAGGCCTAGCACACAGGCAGAGGAGAGGTTCATTCAACTTTGGGTAGCATCGCAATATAATGGTAAAATGAAAATAAAAATAGGATTGAATGAGGAAGTGCCCTGGAGTCCAATAATATATGGTTATGGGGAGGTAGTTAATGTCTAATCTGGACAAGGGACGGACAGGTCCTGTGGGATCCATGCCTGGTTCATTTTTATGAACGTCAGCTTGTCCACATTGGCTGTAGACAGGCGGCTGCGTTTGTCTGTAATGACGCCCCCTGCCGTGCTGAATACACGTTCAGACAAAACGCTGGCTGCCGGGCAGGCCAGCACCTCCAAGGCATAAAAGGCTAGCTCTGGCCACGTGGACAATTTAGAGACCCAGAAGTTGAATGGGGCCGAACCATCAGTCAGTACGTGGAGGGGTGTGCACACGTACTGTTCCACCATGTTAGTGAAATGTTGCCTCCTGCTAACACGTTGCGTATCAGGTGGTGGTGCAGTTAGCTGTGGCGTGTTGACAAAAGTTTTCCACATCTCTGCCATGCTAACCCTGCCCTCAGAGGAGCTGGCCGTGACACAGCTGCCTTGGCGACCTCTTGCTCCTCCTCTGCCTTGGCCTTGGGCTTCCACTTGTTCCCCTGTGACATTTGGGAATGCTCTCAGTAGCGCGTCTACCAACGTGCGCTTGTACTCGCGCATCTTCCTATCACGCTCCAGTGCAGGAAGTAAGGTGGGCACATTGTCTTTGTAGCGTGGATCCAGCAGGGTGGCAACCCAGTAGTCCGCACAGGTTAAAATGTGGGCAACTCTGCTGTCGTTGCGCAGGCACTGCAGCATGTAGTCGCTCATGTGTGCCAGGCTGCCCAGGGATAAGGACAAGCTGTCCTCTGTGGGAGGCGTATCGTCATCGTCCTGCCTTTCCCCCCAGCCACGCACCAGTGATGGACCCGAGCTGCGTTGGGTGCCACCCCGCTGTGACCATGCTTCATCCTCATCCTCCTCCACCTCCTCCTCATCCTCGTCCTCCTCGTCCTCCAGTAGTGGGCCCTGGCTGGCCACATTTGTACCTGGCCTCTGCTGTTGCCAAAAACCTCCCTCTGAGTCACTTCGAAGAGACTGGCCTGAAAGTGCTAAAAATGACCCCTCTTCCTCCTCCTCCTCCTCCTCCTGGGCCACCTCCTCTTCCATCATCGCCCTAAGTGTTTTCTCAAGGAGACATAGAAGTGGTATTGTAACGCTGATAACGGTGTCATCGCCACTGGCCATGTTGGTGGAGTACTCGAAACAGCGCAACAGGGCACACAGGTCTCGCATGGAGGCCCAGTCATTGGTGGTGAAGTGGTGCTGTTCTGTAGTGCGACTGACCCGTGCGTGCTGCAGCTGAAACTCCACTATGGCCTGCTGCTGCTCGCACAGTCTGTCCAGCATGTGCAAGGTGGAGTTCCACCTGGTGGGCACGTCGCATATGAGGCGGTGAGCGGGAAGGCCGAAGTTACGCTGTAGCGCAGACAGGCGAGCAGCAGCAGGATGTGAACGCCGGAAGCGCGAACAGACGGCCCGCACTTTATGGCAGCAGCTCTGACATGTCGGGGTAGTTGTGAATGAACTTCTGCACCACCAAATTCAGCACATGCGCCAAGCAAGGGATGTGCGTCAAATTGGCTAGTCCCAGAGCTGCAACGAGATTTCGCCCATTATCACACACCACCAGGCCGGGCTTGAGGCTCACCGGCAGCAACCACTCGTCGGTCTGTTGTTCTATACCCCGCCACAACTCCTGTGCGGTGTGGGGCCTGTCCCCCAAACATATGAGTTTCAGAATGGCCTGCTGACGTTTACCCCGGGCTGTGCTGAAGTTGGTGGTGAAGGTGTGTGGCTGACTGGATGAGCAGGTGGAAGAAGAGGAGGAGGAAGCCGAGAAGGAGGAGGTGGCAACAGGAGGCAAAGAATGTTGCCCTGCGATCCTTGGCGGCGGAAGGACGTGCGCCAAACAGCTCTCCGCCTGGGGCCCAGCTGCCACTACATTTACCCAGTGTGCAGTTAGGGAGATATAGCGTCCCTGGCCGTGCTTACTGGTCCACGTATCTGTGGTTAGGTGGACCTTGCCACAGATGGCGTTGCGCAGTGCACACTTGATTTTATCGGATACTTGGTTGTGCAGGGAAGGCACGGCTCTCTTGGAGAAGTAGTGCCGGCTGGGAACAACATACTGTGGGACAGCAAGCGACATGAGCTGTTTGAAGCTGTCTGTGTCCACCAGCCTAAATGACAGCATTTCATAGGCCAGTAGTTTAGAAATGCTGGCATTCAGGGCCAGGGATCGAGGGTGGCTAGGTGGGAATTTACGCTTTCTATCAAATGTTTGTGAGATGGAGAGCTGAACGCTGGCGTGTGACATGGTTGAGACGCTTGGTGACGGAGGTGGTGGTGGTGGTGTTGGTGGTACATCCCCTGTTTGCTGGGCGGCAGGTGCCAACGTTCCTCCAGAGGCGGAGGAAGAGGCCGAGGCGGCAGCAGCAGAATAGGCCGAGGCGGCAGCAGCAGAAGAGGTAGCAGGGGGAGCCTGAGTGACTTCCTTGGTTTTAAGGTGTTTACTCCACTGCAGTTCATGCTTTGCATGCAGGTGCCTTGTCATGCAGGTTGTGCTCAGGTTCAGAACGTTAATGCCTCGCTTCAGGCTCTGATGGCACAGCGTGCAAACCACTCGGGTCTTGTCGTCAGCACATTGTTTGAAGAAGTGCCATGCCAGGGAACTCCTTGAAGCTGCCTTTGGGGTGCTCGGTCCCAGATGGCGGCGGTCAGTAGCAGGCGGAGTCTCTTGGCGGCGGGTGTTCTGCTTTTGCCCACTGCTCCCTCTTTTGCTACGCTGTTGGCTCGGTCTCACCACTGCCTCTTCCTCCGAACTGTGAAAGTCAGTGGCACGACCTTCATTCCATGTGGGGTCTAGGACCTCATCGTCCCCTGCATCGTCTTCCACCCAGTCTTGATCCCTGACCTCCTGTTCAGTCTGCACACTGCAGAAAGACGCAGCAGTTGGCACCTGTGTTTCGTCATCATCAGAGACATGCTGAGGTGGTATTCCCATGTCCTCATCATCAGGAAACATAAGTGGTTGTGCGTCAGTGCATTCTATGTCTTTCACCGCTGGGGAAGGGCTAGGTGGATGCCCTTGGGAAACCCTGCCAGCGGAGTCTTCAAACAGCATAAGAGACTGCTGCATAACTTGAGGCTGAGACAGTTTCCCTGGTATGCATGGGGGTGATGTGACAGACTGATGGGGTTGGTTTTCAGGCGCCATCTGTGCGCTTTCTGCAGAAGACTGGGTGGGAGATAATGTGAACGTGCTGGATCCACTGTCGGCCACCCAATTGACTAATGCCTGTACCTGCTCAGGCCTTACCATCCTTAGAACGGCATTGGGCCCCACCATATATCGCTGTAAATTCTGGCGGCTACTGGGACCTGAGGTAGTTGGTACACTAGGACGTGTGGATGTGGCAGAACGGCCACGTCCTCTCCCAGCACCAGAGGGTCCACTAACACCACCACGACCATGTCCACGTCCGCGTCCCTTACTAGATGTTTTTCTCATTGTTATGGTTCACCACAACAACAAATATATTATTTGGCCCAATGTATTGTATTCAAATTCAGCGGGATATAAATTTGAGGCCTAGTATTTAGGCGCTGGGTGACCGGTATGGATTTAGTGACAGAATTAGACTTGGAAATGCACAGAAGCGTGTGTGTGAAGTTATTCTGAATGACCCTATGTGCACCTTCAATATGATCTACCCTTTTAGGGATAGATTTCAAATAGCTCTGATATAGCAGAAACGACTAAATTATGAAATTGCTAAATTGGGAATTGTATTTCAACCCAGAACAAAAAATGTGCTTTGATGGACACTAAATAACTTTCCCAGCCACAACAGGACAGCGGTAACGAGAGATTTAGCGGGATATAAATTTGAGGCCTAGTATTTAGGCGCTGGGTGACAGGTATGGGTTTAGTGACAGAATTAGATTTGGAAATGCACAGTAGCGGGTGTGTGAAGTTATTCTGAATGACCCTATGTGCACCTTGAATATTATATACCCTTTTAGGGATAGATTTCAAATAGCTCTGATATAGCAGAAACCACTAAATTATGAAATTGCTAAATTGGGAATTGTATTTCAACCCAGAACAAGAAATGTGCTTGAACGGACACTAAATAACTCGCCCAGCTACAGCACTAAGGACAGATTTAGCGGGATATAAATTTGAGGCCTAGTATTTAGGCGCTGGGTGACAGGTATGGGTTTAGTGCCAGAATTAGACTTGGAAATACACAGTAGCGGGTGTGTGTGAAGTTATTCTGAATGACCCAATGTGCACCTTGAATATTATATACCCTTTTAGGGATAGATTTCAAATAGCTCTGATATAGCAGAAACCACTAAATTATGAAATTGCTAAATTGGGAATTGTATTTCAACCCAGAACAAGAAATGTGCTTGAACGGACACTAAATAACTCGCCCAGCTACAGCACTAAGGACAGATTTAGCGGGATATAAATTTGAGACCTAGTATTTAGGCGCTGGGTGACAGGTATGGGTTTAGTGCCAGAATTAGACTTGGAAATACACAGTAGCGGGTGTGTGTGAAGTTATTCTGAATGACCCAATGTGCACCTTGAATATTATATACCCTTTTAGGGATAGATTTCAAATAGCTCTGATATAGCAGAAACCACTAAATTATGAAATTGCTAAATTGGGAATTGTATTTCAACCCAGAACAAGAAATGTGCTTGAACGGAAACTAAATAACTCGCCCAGCTACAGCACTAAGGACAGATTTAGCGGGATATAAATTTGAGGCCTAGTATTTAGGCGCTGGGTGACAGGTATGGGTTTAGTGCCAGAATTAGACTTGGAAATACACAGTAGCGGGTGTGTGTGAAGTTATTCTGAATGACCCAATGTGCACCTTGAATATTATATACCCTTTTAGGGATAGATTTCAAAT
Organism: Bufo gargarizans; assembly: GCF_014858855.1. Classification (NCBI taxonomy): domain Eukaryota; kingdom Metazoa; phylum Chordata; class Amphibia; order Anura; family Bufonidae; genus Bufo; species Bufo gargarizans. Next base: position 491,204,640 of record NC_058084.1, on the reverse strand, counting down.
AGCTCTGATATAGCAGAAACCACTAAATTATGAAATTGCTAAATTGGGAATTGTATTTCAACCCAGAACAAGAAATGTGCTTGAACGGACACTAAATAACTCGCCCAGCTACAGCACTAAGGACAGATTTAGCGGGATATAAATTTGAGGCCTAGTATTTAGGCGCTGGGTGACAGGTATGGGTTTAGTGCCAGAATTAGACTTGGAAATACACAGTAGCGGGTGTGTGTGAAGTTATTCTGAATGACCCAATGTGCACCTTGAATATTATATACCCTTTTAGGGATAGATTTCAAATAGTTCTGATATAGCAGAAACCACTAAATTATGAAATTGCTAAATTGGGAATTGTATTTCAACCCAGAACAAGAAATCTGCTTGAACGGACACTAAATAACTCGCCCAGCTACAGCACTAAGGACAGATTTAGCGGGATATAAATTTGAGGCCTAGTATTTAGGCGCTGGGTGACAGGTATGGGTTTAGTGCCAGAATTAGACTTGGAAATACACAGTAGCGGGTGTGTGTGAAGTTATTCTGAATGACCCAATGTGCACCTTGAATATTATATACCCTTTTAGGGATAGATTTCAAATAGCTCTGATATAGCAGAAACCACTAAATTATGAAATTGCTAAATTGGGAATTGTATTTCAACCCAGAACAAGAAATGTGCTTGAACGGACACTAAATAACTCGCCCAGCTACAGCACTAAGGACAGATTTAGCGGGATATAAATTTGAGGCCTAGTATTTAGGCGCTGGGTGACAGGTATGGGTTTAGTGCCAGAATTAGACTTGGAAATACACAGTAGCGGGTGTGTGTGAAGTTATTCTGAATGACCCAATGTGCACCTTGAATATTATATACCCTTTTAGGGATAGATTTCAAATAGCTCTGATATAGCAGAAACCACTAAATTATGAAATTGCTAAATTGGGAATTGTATTTCAACCCAGAACAAGAAATGTGCTTGAACGGACACTAAATAACTCGCCCAGCTACAGCACTAAGGACAGATTTAGCGGGATATAAATTTGAGGCCTAGTATTTAGGCGCTGGGTGACAGGTATGGGTTTAGTGCCAGAATTAGACTTGGAAATACACAGTAGCGGGTGTGTGTGAAGTTATTCTGAATGACCCAATGTGCACCTTGAATATTATATACCCTTTTAGGGATAGATTTCAAATAGCTCTGATATAGCAGAAACCACTAAATTATGAAATTGCTAAATTGGGAATTGTATTTCAACCCAGAACAAGAAATGTGCTTGAACGGACACTAAATAACTCGCCCAGCTACAGCACTAAGGACAGATTTAGCGGGATATAAATTTGAGGCCTAGTATTTAGGCGCTGGGTGACAGGTATGGGTTTAGTGCCAGAATTAGACTTGGAAATACACAGTAGCGGGTGTGTGTGAAGTTATTCTGAATGACCCAATGTGCACCTTGAATATTATATACCCTTTTAGGGATAGATTTCAAATAGCTCTGATATAGCAGAAACCACTAAATTATGAAATTGCTAAATTGGGAATTGTATTTCAACCCAGAACAAGAAATGTGCTTGAACGGACACTAAATAACTCGCCCAGCTACAGCACTAGGGACAGATTTAGCTGGATATAAATTTGAGGCCTAGTATTTAGGCGCTGGGTGACCGGTATGGATTTAGTGACAGAATTAGACTGGGATATGGCCAAAAAATAAACAGACTATTGCTGGTTAAATGCACTTGGTGTGACAGCTTCACCCTGATGTAGGCTTTAGCCAAAAAACAACCACACCATTGAGGGTTAAATGCACTTGGTGACAGGCGCAGCTTGCCCCTGATTTAGTATATGGCCAAAAAATGAACAGACTATTGCTGGTTAAATGCACTTGGTGTGACAGCTTCACCCTGATGTAGGCTTTAGCCAAAAAACAACCACACCATTGAGGGTTAAATGCACTTGGTGACAGGCGCAGCTTGCCCCTGATTTTGTATATGGCCAAAAAATGAACAGACTATTGCTGGTTAAATGCACTTGGTGTGACAGCTTCACCCTGATGTAGGCTTTAGCCAAAAAACAACCACACCATTGAGGGTTAAATGCACTTGGTCGCAGCTTGTGCTGGCGCACCACAAGACACAAAATGGCCGCCGATCACCCCAGAAAAATGTGACTGACAAACGGTCTGTGCAGCCTAAAAACAGTGAGCAATTGAGGATCAGCAGCTCAATGATCCACAGCTGCAGATCGATCAGTTAATCAAGTCCTTTGGAGGAGTTAATCTGCCTAATCTCGCCCTACTGTCGCAGCCGCAACCTCTCCCTACGCTAATCAGAGCAGAGTGACGGGCGGCGCTATGTGACTCCAGCTTAAATAGAGGCTGGGTCACATGGTGCTCTGGCCAATCACAGCCATGCCAATAGTAGGCATGGCTGTGATGGCCTCTTGGGGCAAGTAGTATGACGCTTGTTGATTGGCTGCTTCGTACCCAAAATTCGGTACGAACCCGAACTATACAGTTCGAGTTCGCTCATCCCTAGTAGTGACTTGTCGAGATGTATATCATCAACTCACTGTCTGGTTTTATATTCTGCCTTTATTGCACCGACTGTACTAAATCGTGTATCGCAATAGGAATGTCACCATGTACTGTTATTTCATTTGAAGTATATTCAAGTTTTAGACCTGAATTGTTCTATATTGAAATGTTAAACATTTTTACTATGCTCTCATCAATAAATACCCCATTGAAACTAAAAATTTCCCATTTTGTGGCTGTATTTTTATTTTTGAGGACTTTGTCTCAGTTAGTGTCACGGTCCTTTAGATGACTGAAGTCAGGAAATCAAGGAGATTGTCTGAGCGTGGAGGACTCTAACAGCCTCCTTGATTTCTCTTGATTCAGTGTTGATAGGGTTAATGACCACTTACCTTTTCTCAGCTGTTGCTCAGTAGTCATCACTTCTACCCTTTAAGGTCTCAACCCACCCTTCTGACTATGCAGTTGATAGCTTCATATGGGTTTGGCTGAGCTGGTGTGAGATCCTCTCTGGTGTTCCTGTTCTTCCATTTCTACAGAAGTTAAATGTTGCATTTGTTTGTATTTGTTATAATCCCTGTTGTTGTATCTTGGCATGAGACAGAGACTTCCATTCATCCATCTGGGGAGGAATGGGTTGTCTTTGGTCCTATACTTATACTTTCAGGGCCTTATAGGGAAATCAGGGCCTTGGTATTCTGCTTATGAATATTCCTACCTTCAAGGTCTATTTATATTGATAGGTAATCAGGGCCCGGATTAGGGTTGTCTAGGAGGTGACCTGTTTCTTTCCTAGTTTCCAGGCCCAGTTACTGTTCCCCTTCCATCCTATGTTCAGTGTGGAGTTTTCCTCCCAGACTGATCGTGACATTATCAACTGCCACAAAAACTGCCATTTCGTTCAGGTTAGTGCAGCTATGGATCCAATGTCTGTACTGGTCGGCAGTCCGTCTTTGGAGGTAACTGACCTCCGCACGACAGTCTTACGGATTCAGAGACCACAGGTGGCTGGTTCCGATGGTTTGTACCAGGCCTGCTCTGAACCTAAGGTTGCCCTCCCAGACACATTTTCTGGGGGTAGTGACAATTACATTCGGTTCACGGAATCGTGTAAATTGTACTTTAAGCTGCATCCATACTCTTCTGGGGATAAGTGTCAACGTGTGGGTATGATCATTTCTTTGCTTAAGGATGATGCACAGTCTTGGACTTTTTCTCTGCCGACCGTATCACGGTCCCTCCAGTCGGTAGATGAATATTTTAGAGCCTTGGGTCTTATTTATGATGACCCGGATTGGATCTCTCAGGCTGGGACCAAGTTACGTGGTCTACGGCAGGGAGAACACTCTGCGGAGATCTATTGCTCTGAATTTAGGAGATGGGCTACCGATATGGAGTGGAATGATCCTGCTCTCTGTAGCTAGTTCTGTCAGGGTCTATCTGAGAGGCTGAAGGACACATTGGCCTTTCATGAAAAACCTGAGTCATTGGAAGCAGCCATGTCTCTTGCTGTATGTCTGGATAGACGCCTGAGGGGGAGATCTAAGGGTCCTCATCAGGACGTACTGTCAAATAAGGCGGCGGCTTCCTTTGACGCTTATGGTGAAGAGACACCTGTGGTTACGCCTTGTGGGGAGCCTATGCAGTTGGGGGGAGCTACTCCTGGGACTTCTGGTAAGAGCTCTGGTCATATGAAGGGAGTCTGTTTTTGTTGTGGAAAGAAGGGACATTTCGTGAATATTTGTCCGTACATTCAGCATCAAAGTGTAAACAAAAAACAAATGCTTAATCCCCAAACTATTGGTGGTGTGGGTAGGGAGTAAGAAAAATTACTTTTGTTATTTACTAGTAGTACCCGATTTCTCCTGTCTGCCGAAGTGGCGCTAAAGTCCAAAACTGTGGAGATTGACGTATTTATCGACAGTGGGGCTGGGGTTAACCTGATTGATGGACATTTTTTTAGTATTCATGGGTTGACTACTAGTGCACTAGAGAGAAGCATTGTTGTCTTTGCAATTGATTCTGCACTTCTTACCCAAAAATGGCTTTTGTAGGTGGTAAATGACATCCATTTAGGAGTGGGTGATTTCCATCAGGAATCTGTCTCGTGTTAAGCTACTTTCACACTTGCAGCAGTGTGATCGTCGGAACTGCCAGCCGGATCCGCAAATTTGGATATGACTAAAAGCATTTGTGAGAAGGATCCGGATGCAGATCCGTCTCACAAATGCATTGCAAGAACGGATCCGTCTCTCCGCTTGTCATGTGGACAGACGGATCCGTCTTGTATTTTTTTCACATTTTTACCGGTCTGCGCATGCGCAGGCCGGAAGAACGGATCCGACATTACGGTATTTTGAATGGCACTAATACATTCCTATGGGGAAAATTCATTCATGTTCTTCCATCTCTACAGAAGTTACCCCTACCGCTGGCCCTTCGGCGTCGGGTTCCAAGGATTGTGGCCTCCCCACGGAGCAAGGCCACTCTGATGGGGTTAACCCTGTCTTATGGGTATCAGTCACTTTCATAGCAGGCCACAGTGTTGGGAAACCCGGGAAGTCTCTCCCCATTATAGGTTCATAGTGTAAGTTTGTGGCAACTGCCACTTCGTGAGTCCACCTGCCGGTCCCCGTGGTTAGAGACATCAGGGTGGTGGGATAGTCTTTTAAGTCCCCAAGAATGCACATGACCTGCACTTTCTGGCCAGTATACTCAGCGGACCATAACAGGGGAGCCCTTACTAGGGATACCAGACTCCCTGAGTCCAGCAGGGCCTCCGCTGGAGTGTATCCCACTTCCACCTGGCACAAGTGATTTAGAGTTTCTGGGGTACCTGCTGCACACAGCTTCCTGGCATATAACGACTGACAGAAGCCATAGTTCGTGTCCATGGGTTCCAACTGATGTGGACAATCAGCCCATGCATGGCCAGGCTCCCGACACTGCTAGCAGACTATCGGAGCCGGGTCCACAAGGGGTACAACCAGGCGGGTTTTGTTGGCACAAGTCGCCGGGTCTGGGGTAGAGATTTACAGGAACTGCCCCCCTCCCAAAAGAACCCCCCTGTAGATTCCGGATAGCCTCATAGCGTTCCACCAGGTCGACCATCTCAAGGGCATTACCTGGAGAGACCTGGCCAATCCATTGCTGGAGAGGGGGTGGCAAAGCCCTCCAGAACATATCAGCCAATATTCTGTAGAGCATAGCCATGGGACTCAGCACATCAGGCTGTAGCCACTTTTGCAAAAAGTGGAGTAAGTCATAATACTGGGGAATCACGGGCTCAGCTGGCTTAAACCCCCACAGATGTACTTGCTGGGCCCGGACCAACACATTCCTCCCCAGTCTTGCCAAAATATCACCCTTTACTTTGTGGAAGTCGGTCGCTTGATCGTCCGGCAAGTCGAAATACACCCGCTGTGAATCGGATGCAAGAAATGGAGCGACAACCTCAGCCCACTGTTCTCAGGGTATCTTCTCCCTTGTGACCACTTTCTCGTACATTGCCAGTTAGGTTTCGATGTCGTATGTAGTGTTGGGCTCGAATATTCGAATAGCGAATATTATTCGCGAATATTTAGAATATAGTGATATACAATAATATTTAGAATATAGTGATATACAATATATTCATAATTTCGAATATTCTAGATTTTGTTTTCAACAGTAACCTCCCTTCTTGCTTGTGGGCCAATGAGAAGGCTGCAATGTTTTCATCTGAGCTTAGCAAGATCCCTAGCAACCAATAGGAAAGTTCCCTACCTCTTACTATATACGAACCTCCCCAGCAGCCTTAGTATGCAGTATTTTGCAGATCTGAGAGAAACAGCAGTGTTATTGCTGTGCTCCTCTGCTTTCCTGTGTCATTACATTAGCTAGTTAGTTAGCTTATATATATATATAATACAGATAGTTAGTGGAAGATAGTCAGTGTAGGTTAGATAGTGATATAGTGGAGCTGATAGGTTCTGCTGTCCATACATACATACTACATACATAGTGCTGTATGTATGTATGTACAGGTGAAACTCGAAAAATTAGAATATCGTGTAAAGTTCATTTATTTCAGTAATGCAACTTAAAAGGTGAAACTAACACATGAGATAGTATCATTACATGCAAAGCGAGATATTTCAAGCCTTTATTTGGTATAATTTGGATTATTATGGCCCCCAGCTTATGAAACCCCAAAGTCACAATTTTGAGGTACCCTTTGCTCAGGGGGTATGGATTATTAGCTGACTAGAATGTGACACGTTCAGCCTAGAATATTGAACCTTTTCACAAAACTCTAATTTTAATCTGCATTAATGCAATTCCTTTTAATTTGCATTACTGAAATAAATTGACTTTTGCACGCTATTCAATTTTTTTTTGAATAGCGCTGTGATGTCACAAGTTCACAACAATACTTAGTGTACAAATCACTAATAAGTAGTCAGACCTGTTAAAATGTGAAGTTGAACGTATTGCGCCAAAATATTTGCATTCGCAATCACGAATATATTGGAGCACAATATTCCCGAAATATTGCAAATTCGAATATTGCCCCTGCCATTCATCACTAGTCATCTGCGGGTGTCATCTTAGGAAACGCCACACGGACTGCCTTCCCCGCATCATGGATGCTTGGGGTTGCTCCTGCTGTCTGCAAGGCCATCACATGTTGTAGCAGCAACTGGTTGGTCTCTTGCTGCTTGTTGTGCCTTTTCATAGGTAAATGCATTGATATCCAATTTATTCTAGTCAAGATGAATGTTCATTCCCTTTAAGAGCCATGCTCGACTATAGTTACAATTTTGTATGTCTTGAGAAGGCCAAAGTAAGGTCACACGAAGGTTTCTACTTTTTAGTGTTATTCTTCTCATAAATGTTCCAGTCTGAGAAGAGGCCTTCTTATCTACTTTTAAATTTATGACGGAAGATAAAGATAAGCTCTATGCAGCTGGTGATAATTACTTATACAGTTAGGCATTTATCAATGAAGCAAATATATACTATGTATGTATTCATTTAATAAGCCTTAGTCCTTAGCATAAGACAATCAGTAGAACATATAATATATATTATACTGTTATATGTGATGAAGACAACATGTATCTAGTATATTATATATATTTCTCATTAGGAGAATATTTGTCTCTAAAAGAATGTCTGTGAAGATGTGTGTTTTGTAACAATTATTTACCTCTTTGGTATGAGAGGAGGTACTGATATCTCTGAGAAAACAAAGCCATTGAAGTTATTTATAATGCACAAATAAACAGTGTGAGAAACCTTCAGAGAGACGCCTAGAGGTCTGTCTCTAATTGCTACAAGTGTCAGAGTTAATCCCTATAGCCTTGAATTAAAGCTTTTAAGGTCAATTGTATATTATACCTTTATTCAGAGTTACAGAAGTTAACCCTTTATACTATGATGCAAATAGCTTACACAGCAGTGCCACCTAGGTGTGAGTAGGTGACATTACAACAGTAGCAAAAGTGCATTCTGGGTAAGGTTATGATGTAATTTCTTATCAATAGTCACGCCCATCCGATTATGATTGGAAACTTCCAAACTAGGAAGGTGTGTCTAACTGATAAGTTTGTGTTCATAAACCATACACAGGGGGGAATCACTTGAGACAAAGAGGACTTGAGCCAAACATCACTTGGAACTTCTTCAGGGAGAACACTTGGGAATTCATTCATCAGCATCACTTCACACGTCAGGAACGTACCACAGGACGGGATAGATCTGAATCTTGGAAAGCTGGGTCCCTTCTAAAAGCTCTTTATCCCAAAGCAAGGGGTAACGTATAATCTATTTTACTTGCAGTAATTATAAATCGTTCCAATTGGCATATAGTTGAGACCCCATTATTAGTGGGTCAATAGTGTTAAAACAATAATTTTATGGGAAATTTTAATGAACGTGCACATCATTAGAATTTCTGTAATATTGCTATCAGAGTGGAATCTCTGATCGGATTTTATTATCCGTAGTTAGGTCAACGGGCGTATTTATAAGGTGTCTCTTACTGCCATATTCTCTGATTGAGCATAAGGGATTTTCCACAGATTCATTTCTATAGTTTTTTTGTTGTTGTTGCATCATAATATTTTGCTTACCAGTATATTAATCGGTAATAATTTGATAAAAGGAAAAAATAGTATTGTATTGTACTTAAGTCAGCCTGTAAACGGTGGAGCACCATCTTATGGTCAATTTTGATATTATCTTTGTATTCATTTGTATGCCATTTGTACTGCTTGTATTTATAATAAATTATATTTTGTATAATTAATTGCACCCTGTTTCATTAGCTGCACAAATTAACTTTAGATCTCATCAATAAAAGAACTGGCGTTTATATGTCCGCCAATTAAATTTTCCATTTTTATTTTTTTATTTTTCATAAAAATATGAAATCATAATTTTTATGATTTCATATCTTATATGAAATAAATACCCGACATGCTGCTTGTTAGCCTCCCGTTGTTGCAGATTTGTCTCTCGCTGCTGCAGATTAGCCTCCATGAGGGCCTTCACAACAGCCTCCATTTTGTCGTGAGACACGGGTTGTAATACCGCTGGTAGGAGGTATGCATACAACCTTGCCCAAAAACGCGAAGCCAAAAATATTTCAGCTTTCACGCCAGCCTCACTGCTCTTGCCCGCATCCTCCACCAATTGTGGGGATTCGCTCTCGTAGACAGGACAAAATCGGCGCAGTACAGAGGCCAGTTTGTAACTTAAAAATGTCAGTGTTTTATTCACACCTAGGCCGAATGCACACGGCCGTGTTCCGCAGCCGTGAGCGGTCCGTGGTATGCCGGGCTGGATTCCTGTTCAGAGCAGGAGCGCACGGCGTCATTGGTTGCGCTCCTATGACGCTGTGCGCTTCATGCCACCGCTGCTGTACAGTAATACACTCGTATAGTGTATTACTGTACAGCATCGGCGGCATGAAGCGCACGGCGTCATAGCAGCCAATGACGCCGTGTGCTCCTGCTCTGAACAGGAATCCAGCCCGGCATACCATGGACCGCTCTCGGCCACGGAACGCGGCCGTGTGCATATGGCCTTATGGCAACAAAACAGTACGACAGACCATTTGCAGTTTTGGTGTTTGTTCACATCTAGACAGTTCATACAGAATAAACTGTCACCTGTTATCCTAGGTGTTAGTTCACACCCGATCGTCATTGCTCAGGATAGAGCAGACCTCCCAAACTCAGACCTCCAGCCTAGCACATGGCTCAGATCCCAATCCAGTGATTGAAAGAGCTCCTCTGTCAGAGAGAGAGATAATTACCACCAGCTGACACTGCTGGCAGATTTTTTTATATAGGCCAGTGAAGACCTGGCCTGGATCATGGGGATTAGTCACCCACCCAGAACTTTGACTACTCCCAGTAAGAGCCATTCCGGATCAGCTATTACAGCTATACTAAACAGCAACTGCTGCTGACACATAAAACTGGCACTTACTCCACTGAGACCAGGAACCTCGGTGACACATACCTTCCGGTATGGTCCCTTGCGCCTTCCTACAATACATACATTTAAGAGATTTATGTATATTTTGTACCCTACACTTTTTCTTTTGAGCTGTTCTAGTCTCTCCTTCCATTTCCCCCCCAGTCCCATTACCTTGCCCCCAGTCTCTATCTTCCCATCTTATAACGCAATTACCCTCCCCCAAGTCCCTAGTTTAAACCCTCCTCCAAACATCTAGCCATCTTCTCCCCCAACACAAATTCTCCATCCCCATTGAGGTGCAGCCCATCCCTACGATAGAGTCTGTAGCCAACAGAGAAGTCAGCCCAGTTCTCTAGGAACCCAAACCCCTCCTTCCTACACCAGTTCTTGAGCCACTTGTTAACCTCCCTAAACTCCTGCGGCCTTTCTTGTGTGGCTCGTGGTATCGCTAGTATTTTGAAAAATACTACCTTTGAGGTCCTTGCCCTAAGCTTTTGACCTAAATACCTAAAATCATTTTTAAGGACGCTCCAACTACCTTTAAAGGGAATCTGTCACTAGCAATTTAGCTAAACATTTTTTTCATGAATCTATGTTTAATAAAGTACTATTTTTCCATATGTCTTGTTCTTTTCATTGTGAGTCTTGTCATTTCTTAAAAAAAACTATTCTTATGATATGCAAATGAAGCTGTAAGGATCCCAGAGGGGCGTTATTCTTTCTCAACACCCCCCCAGCGCCGCGCTCTGCGGCAAACACCCCGATCCTCCTCTTGCCCGCATCCGAAATCCCGCGCAGGCGCAGTGCCGGCGATTGCCTGCACCTGCGCGATGATGAGACGACTGAGGGCAACAGTGAACATGTCACTGGATCCCAGTGACGTGTTCGCTGTTGCCCTCAGTCTTCTTATCATTGCGCAGGCAATCGCAGGCACTGCGCCTGCGTGGGATTTCGGATGCAGGCGAGAGGAGGAGCGCGGCGCTAGGGGGGGGGGTGTTGAGCACTTAAACGCGCCTCTGGGAGGCGATTTAGCTGAACTTGGAAGAGTTGTTAGTTTTCAAATTTAGGCGGGCACGGCACTTCAGAGGGGCGTTCCTGGGCACTGTGGAGAAAGAATAACGCCCCTCTGGGCTCCTTACAGCTTCATTTGCATATCATAATTATCGTTTTTTTGAAGAAATGACTCACAATAAAAAGAACAAGACATATGGAAAAAAGGTACTTTATTAAACATGGATTCATGAAAAACATTTTTTGCTAAATTGCTAGTGACAGATTCCCTTTAACTTTGTCATATGGACCGTGACCGCTGGATCCGATCCACGATGTGTCGAATTCAAGTGCCAGGAAGACAACACACCGTTCAACGATCCCTGTCTTTGTGACAGATCGCCCTATCTTTCCCCCTAATAATTGAGTCTCCCACTACCAGCATCTGTCTGACCTGCCCTGCTCTCCTCGTCCCCTGCTTACTGGAGCTGATATTCCCCTGACTGGCAGAGGAAGGGTCAGGCTGCAGCAGTGCTCTCCCTGAACTGACATCCCCCTCATCTGCCAACCGTGCAAACTTGTTGGGGTGTGTCAGATCAGGGCTAGCCTCCCTGGCACTCTTCCCTCTACCCCGCTTTCTAACTGTTACCCAGCTAGCTACCTCACTTTCCTGAGCCTCCTTGCTACCACCCTCCCCCACATCTACCCCATAGAGTGCTTGCTCAGTGAGGAGCAAACTCGTTTCCAAATTGTCAACGCTCCTCAGTGTTGAAATTTCCCCGGTTTGATACTCAATGTGCGATTCCAAACGGGCAATTTGCTCACATTTTGAGCAAAGATATGCACCCTCAAACGGCTGTTCCAGGACTGCATACATTAGACAAGATGTGCACTGGACTACACTGTCAATAATGGAACACATACTAAATGGGGATTACGCAAGAAAAGAGAAAAATACAATATAGTGCAGTGATAAGAATCTAACTTACTGTAGTCCTCTCCTAAAGTCCCTGAATCTGAAGTCACATAATCTAAAGTCACACACTTAATACAAACACACACTGGAAATCAAACACGCGAACGCTCACAAACTCTCGTTATTTGCCTGCTTGTATAAATGCAGCTCTCAAACCAGCCTGCTTTTTTTCCTCACTCTTGCTTCATCCATCCTTCACTGACCCAACAGCTGTAAAGGCTACCTTTGTGGTGCGTACATCCTTTGTGACTCTGGTTACAAACTGGTAGATGTCCACATATTGCAATTGTGCTGCACCCGCAAAGTATTAGCCACAGATATTCCTTGTTTTCTAGCCAACCATGCCTAGACCGATATATATTTAAAGCACACAAATTACAGAGATCCCCAATAGTTCTTATTTAATGTTATACATTACCCAAATACATACCACATATAGTGAACAACAACTGTTAATTTACAGAAATAATTTTCATGTTTTACCCAGAAATCCAGAGGAGGGTTGTCTAGCCTACAATAGACGTCATGTATACTAACCTCCATAATAGAAATAGTACCCACCCAGAGGTTCCCCTAAGGCCTTGCAACTAGAAATGTTCTTATCTGCTTTTCTCTGATAAAAGGCTTTTTGTCCTGAAAGAGCTACTTACAAATGAGAGGTTGTCTCAGCTGTTTTTTTAAGCTTTGCTACATAAGCATGTTTAAAAGGCAGGCAGGCATCGCTGCCAATCCCTCTGTGTGAAAATAATGCAACACTCATATGGATGCTGTGCTCTCCTTACTGTTTACCTACTTGCTGTGCAGTGGCAAGTGGGTATGATTCCTGCTTACTCACCTAAGGATACAGTATCAGTAAAGGAAAGACAGACACCTTCAGCAACTTTATTTCACTATTTTGGATCAACTTCAGACAGAGACACCTCCAAAGTAACCTTCACCTGAAAGTAAGACAAGAGAATTACAAAATTCCATAAAGCCAATTTAAATAGCTTTCCCAGAAAGACAAAGGTATGCAAATTAGTTTGCCTGACATATAAAGAAAAATAGGGATATCCTTTCTAATACCAGAAGAATTAAGATATGCGATTTGCATTATACTTTTCCTAGAAACCAAGAGTAGTGTCTCTCTTTGCAACTGCCGCTCCCTCTGCACTTTAACAGGGCCAGGCAGTGTACACGTCATCACACTTGGCCCTGTCTATCAAAGTGCAGAGGGAACGGCAGCTGCAGAGCCTCTAGGTGTAATGACAACTCCCCTGTTGCTCCTAGAGGCTCATTTGCATATATTACAACATTTTACTCAGCAATACGGCACACATGAACATGGGACCAACACAGATGCCTTCAGCTGCCAAGAGTACATACAGCAGGTCAGCCAGTTTAATAGGTGTAAATCTGCTGACAGATGCCCTTTAATAGACACAGCTTAAAATATGCAATGAAAGTTATGTTTTACATGAGTTTCCTAATGGAAGGCTGAATATAAAGAATCCTTTGAGCGCCTGTCTCTATAAGAGGATTGGTACTTATTTCCACCTCCTTGCTCCATTCAACATCTCTTAGGCCTCTTTCACGTGGTTAGTATTTGGTAGCAATATTTGATCAGTATTTGTAAGCCAAAAGCAGGATTGGAACCTAAAGTGTTAAAATATAATGGAAATATTTGAATCTCTTCTGTGTTTTGGACCCAGCCCTGGTTTTGATTTACAAATACTGATGCAAAATACTGACATTGTGTGAAAGAGCCCTTAGTTACCTTATAATTGGTTATTTACAAATTAAGAAAGTATAAAAGTGGGAATTACTACATGAAATGGCAGCCGCGAGTTAAAAGGAACTAAAAAAAAAAAAAGGCAACAACATGTAAAACACAAGAAAAATGATGAGTCAGGTAAATGAAAGCATCATGGAAATCCCCACAGAATTGCAGTTCGGGATTTCACAAAAGATAAAAGATTTGTGTTATTTACAAATACATCATGTGGTGGTTACAGCAAACACATCATGTGGTGGTTACAGGACACAGCCATTAAATGTTCCTTTATTAAGCGCCATAACTTCTGTGATATTTAAAGGAAATGTGTAGTCAGAAAATAACCTATTGTTTAAATCACGTTTCTATGTTTAATATGTTTTTAAAGAATTTTTGCTGATGTTATTTTTAATTTTCCATAGCTATATTTAAACAAAAAAAATATAAAATCCTGCAGTTTTCACACTGGCCACTAAGATTAATAATAGGCGCTATTTCTTGATTTATACAGATCACTTTAGCGCAGTTAACTGGTTGTAAAGGAAACAGAATAAGGCTACTTTCACATCAGCGCTTTCCTTTCCTTTCTGGTATTGAGATCCGTCATACGTAGGAATGAAATGGTTCAGTTTTGTCCCCATTCATTGTCAAGGGGGACAAAACTGAACTGAATGGCGTGTACCAGAATGCGTTCCGTTCCCATGCCTTACACAAAAGCGCTGCAAGTAGGGATGAGCGAACCCGAACTGTATAGTTCGGGTTCGTACCGAATTTTGGGGTGTCCGTGACACGGACACGAACCTGGACATTTTCGTAAAAGTCCGGGTTCGGGTTCGGTGTTCGTCGCTTTCTTGGTGCTTTTTGAACGGCTGCAAAGCAGCCAATCAACAAGCGTCATACTACTTGCCCCAAGAGGCCGTCACAGCCATGCCTACTATTGGCATGGTTGTGATTGGCCAGAGCACCATGTGACCCAGCCTCTATTTAAGCTGGAGTCACATAGCGCCGCCCGTCACTCTGCTCTGATTGGCGTAGGGAGAGGTTGCGGCTGCGACAGTAGGGCGAGATTAGGCAGATTAACTCCTCCAAAGGACTTGATTAATTGATCGATCTGCAGTTGTGGATCATTGAGCTGCTGATACTCAATTGCTCACTGTTTTTAGGCTGCCCAGACCGTTTGTCAGTCACTTTTTTCTGGGGTGATCGGCGGCCATTTTGTGTCTTGTGGTGTGCCAGCACAAGCTGCGACCAAGTGCATTTAACCCTTAATGGTGTGGTTGTTTTTTGGCTAATTCCTACATCAGTGTGAAGCTGTCACACCAAGTGCATTTAATCAACAATAGTCTGGTTATTTTTTGGCCATATACTACATCAGGGGCAAGCTGCGCCTGTCACCAAGTGCATTTAACCCTCAATGGTGTGGTTGTTTTTTGGCTAAAGCCTACATCAGGGTGAAGCTGTCACACCAAGTGCATTTAACCAGCAATAGTCTGTTTATTTTTTGGCCATATACTACATCAGGGGCAAGCTGCGCCTGTCACCAAGTGCATTTAACCCTCAATGGTGTGGTTGTTTTTTGGCTAAAGCCTACATCAGGGTGAAGCTGTCACACCAAGTGCATTTAACCAGCAATAGTCTGTTTATTTTTTGGCCATATACTACATCAGGGGCAAGCTGCGCCTGTCACCAAGTGCATTTAACCCTCAGTAGTGTGGTTGGTCAAGCTGTCACACCAAGTGCATTTAACCAGCAATATTCTGTTTATTTTCTGGCCATATACTACATCAGGGGCAAGCTGCGCCTGTCACCAAGTGCATTTAACCCTCAGTAGTGTGGTTGGTCAAGCTGTCACACCAAGTGCATTTAACCATCAATAGTGTGGTTATTTTTTGGCCTTATCCCAGTCTAATTCTGTCAGTAAACGTATACCTGTCACCCAGCGCCTAAATACTAGGCCTCAAGTTTATATCCAGCTAAATCTGTCGTTACTGCTGTACTGTTGTGGCTGGTCAATTTATTTAGTGTCCGTCAAAGCACATTTTTTGTTCTGGGTTGAAATACAATTCCCAATTTAGCAATTTCCTAATTTAGTGGTTTCTGCTGTATCAGAGCTTATTTAAATCTATCCCTAAAAGGGTATGTCAGATTCAAGGTGCACATAGGGTCATTCTCAATAACTTCACACACACGCTACTGTGCATTTCCAAGTCTAATTCTGTCAGTAAACCTATACCTGTCACCCAGCGCCTAAATACTAGGCCTCAAATTTATATCCTGCTAAATCTGTCGTTACTGCTGTACTGTTGTGGCTGGGCAAGTTATTTAGTGTCCGTCAAAGCACATTTTTTGTTCTGGGTTGAAATACAATTCCCAATTTAGCAATTTCCTAATTTAGTGGTTTCTGCTGTATCAGAGCTATTTTAAATCTATCCCTAAAAGGGTATATCAGATTCAAGGTGCACATAGGGTCATTCTGAATAACTTCACACACACGCTACTGTGCATTTCCAAGTCTAATTCTGTCAGTAAACCTATACCTGTCACCCAGCGCCTAAATACTAGGCCTCAAATTTATATCCTGCTAAATCTGTCGTTACTGCTGTACTGTTGTGGCTGGGCAAGTTATTTAGTGTCCTTCAAAGCACATTTTTTGTTCTGGGTTGAAATACAATTCCCAATTTAGCAATTTCCTAATTTAGTGGTTTCTGCTGTATCAGAGCTATTTGAAATCTATCCCTAAAAGGGTATATAATATTCAAGTGGACAAGCTGACGTTCATAAAAATGAACCAGGCATGGATCCCACAGGACCTGTCCATCCCTTGTGCAGATTAGACATTAACTACCTCCCCTTAACCATATATTATTGTACTCCAGGGCACCAGGGCACTTCCTCATTCAATCCTATTTTTATTTTCATTTTACCATTATATTGCGAGGCTACCCAAAGTTGAATGAACCTCTCCTCTGTCTGGGTGCCGGGGCCTAAATATATGCCAATGGACTGTTCCAATGTTGGGTGACGTGAAGCCTGATTCTCTGCTATGACATGCAGACTGATTCTCTGCTGACATGAAGACAGATTCTCTGTTACGGGACCTCTCTCCTCTGCCTGGGTGCCTGGGCCTAAATATATGCCAATGGACTGTTGCAGTGGTGGCTGACGTGAAGCCTGATTCTCTGCTATGACATGCAGACTAATTCTCTGCTGACATGAAGACAGATTCTCTGTTACGGGACCTCTCTCCTCTGCCTGGGTGCTGGGCCTAAATATATGCCAATGGACTGTTGCAGTGGTGGCTGACGTGAAGCCTGATTCTCTGCTATGACATGCAGACTAATTCTCTGCTGACATGAAGACAGATTCTCTGTTACGGGACCTCTCTCCTCTGCCTGGGTGCCTGGGCCTAAATATATGCCAATGGACTGTTGCAGTGGTGGCTGACGTGAAGCCTGATTCTCTGCTATGACATGCAGACTGATTCTCTGCTGACATGAAGCCAGATTCTCTGTTACGGGACCTCTCTCCTCTGCCTGGGTGCCGGGGCCTAAATATCTGAGAATGGACTGTTACAGTGGTGGCTGACGTGAAGTCTGATTCTCTGCTATGGGACCTCTCTCCAATTGATATTGGTTAATTTTTATTTATTTTATTTTTATTTTTATTCATTTCCCTATCCACATTTGTTTGCATGGGATTTACCTACATGTTGCTGCCTTTTGCAGCCCTCTAGCCCTTTCCTGGGCTGTTTTACAGCCTTTTTAGTGCCGAAAAGTTCGGGTCCCCATTGACTTCAATGGTGTTCGGGTTCGGGACGAAGTTCGGATCGGGTTCGGATCCCGAACCTGAACATTTCCGGGAAGTTCGGCCGAACTTCTCGAACCCGAACATCCAGGTGTCCGCTCAACTGTAGCTGCAAGCAGAGTTTTTGTATGTGTCATGGGATATTGATCAAGACGTATAAGGCATGAAACATAATGTAAGTTAATGGTGCCGGAACAGTTTTCTCGAACACAAAAGAAAAACGGATCTGGCAACCATTGACTAAAATGACCCATTGGTCATTTTAGAGATAATACAAGCAGATCCTTTAATAGCGGATGCAGACAGTTGTATTAGCCTAACAAAAGCGTTTTTGCTGATAACCTGCTGGATTCAGCAAAAACGCTGATGTTAAAGTAGTCTAAAACAATCTGCAATCAAAAAATAAGAAAAAGATCACAAAAACGGATATGTGTTGCTATCTAGCTTTATCTGGCAAATACATTTTTTGGGACACATATCCTTTAAATGACTTGTATTTTGTTAGCTCTACTATCTGTATTCACACAATACTGCTCACTACCTGGGCTAAAACATAACTCAGAAGCTGCCCCCTGACATGTTTCGCCGAGTAAC
The DNA here is from genome assembly GCF_014858855.1 of Bufo gargarizans. NCBI lineage: Eukaryota > Metazoa > Chordata > Amphibia > Anura > Bufonidae > Bufo > Bufo gargarizans. The sequence continues at coordinate 491,186,518 of NC_058084.1, read as the reverse complement.
CGGCGTCTTTAGGGGCTGGGCAGAAGCTAGTTCGCAGGAATGCGCCTTGGAAATAACTAGGCAAGAAAATCTAAGTCCTAGCCAAGCGCAGCAGTGATAAGAAAATTACATCATTACACTAAGTTCAAAAACAGCTAACTTGGAGATTAAACCCTAATGCATGTGCAATAGACGAAGAAGAAACAGAAAATGCATAAGATCTAGCGCATGCGCTAAAAAGGAAGAATAATTTTGACAAAGTTCAGAATCATGTGCAGTAGATGGAACAAAAAAGGAGAGATATTTTAAGTTCTGACACATGCTTGAGATTTTATGGCAGAGAGCGTGAACTTACTATGGACAAGTTTGAAGAAGTGCGCTTGAGAAATAACTGGGTAAGAAAACTTAAGTCCCAGCGCAAGCGAAGTAGGGATAAGGAAATCACTTTATTGCACTAATTTTAAGAACATGCGCACTAGAAGCTGACTTCAGAGGAATGGAGACTAAATCCAAATGCATGCGAAACAGGTAAAGAAGAAACAGAAAATGTATAAGATCGGACACATGCGCTAAAAACGGAAGGATGAGCTTGACAAAGTTCAGAAACATGCGCAGAAAATGGAAGGAAACATGAGGAATATTTTAAGTTCTGGCGCATGCGCGAGATTTTATGGTAGAGAACGTGAACTTATGCACATTTAATAAAAGGTCAGGGATTTAGATAGTCGTGATCAATTATTTGAAAACTCAGTGGTATCTAGAATTATTGCTATTGAGCTGAGTATACCTTATTTGATTCTAAAACATAACGTTTATTTTGCTTCATTAAGATAATGAGACACTTGATATAAAACAATGCTGGTGGTGCACTGCTTTACTAGAAGGATGTCAGGTATATGTAACAGCTATAGACCCGTGTATATTCTGCATCTCTTTATTGAAGGGGATGCTTAAAATTTACTTGTCATACTGGGGATGCTCAGCCTAGGTTCTATCCCTATATGCGCTAATCCTGAGAGCTGGAAGAACCCTGACAGGCTGTGATCGGAGCACCCGCCCTGAAAAGGGAGACCCCCAGCCGCTGGAACCTCGGGTCTAGAGCTATCAATCCCTCACAGAGTTCCTTCCTAGTGTACAGATGTCCGAAGCGTTTCACCATAAAAGGTTATGGTTCTTCAAGGACAGAGGATATAACGTCGGAGCGCCAGATGCAGTGGCAGCGCTCCCGCACGTATGGTAAGGCAGTGGCATGTGAGTCTATGTGTTTTTTTTTTTTTATAGCGGCGCTTTCAGCCCTGTCTATCCGATTAATTAACCTATGGACATTATGCGCACGCTCCATAATACCCTCCCACTTACTTGTCATAACAATCCAGAGCAAATGCGCGATCCCTGAGGTGCTGTAATCAGCCATACCCAGTCAGCAGCGCTTCGCTCGTACCCGGAAGTGACGTCAGTGATGGGCGTATTAGTTACTATGGGGATCTAGTACCGCGTCCCCGGCAGGTCCTTGCAGTACAAAGTATTTGTGTATATTCACCATCACAAGAATGTGTGTGGCGATCAGCAACATTTATTAGAAATAAACTTAGCATCATCAATGACTAACTAATAAGTAAAAAGAATAGATGGATAAGGATAGGATCGCTAAGGTATAGCGATCAGAATTGGCCCATTAGGAATGATGCCACAAACAGGGGGATTAAAAGATCTAGTCCTCACTAGCTCAGATTCACAGACTGCCCAGCCCCCGAAGACGCCGGCGAAAGATGTCGGGGGGCAGCTTCTGAGTTATGTTTTAGCCCAGGTAGTGAGCATTATTGTGTGACTACAGATAGTAGAGCAAACAAAATACAAGCACCGGTGGCAGCGCGCAGCCACAGACACCAATTAAGTGTATACAGAATCTCTGTCATAGAATAATAAGCATATATAGTGCTGAATCACAAGCTTACCCTAAAAGTTGTAACATTTAGGTTTCTCACTAATTTGTTAGATTTAGGTATTAATGGTGAATAAATAAAGGTGAAGGTTTAACAATTTAGTTTGGAGGGAGAAAAAAGCGTATTTTACCTGTTGTAATACAGCTCATGCTACAATTGTCCTTCCAATGTACGAGGTACTGAATTATTCTGGAGATCTGAAACATCAGATTACCATCTACCAAGACAGGATGAGGTGGCAAGGGAGATGGTTCAGCAGGTTCCACATTATGGATCTTCCAAGCCTGCGGACGTTCAAGACGAAACACAACCAGATTAATGATGGCAGAGATCTTGTAAGGACCAATAAATCTTGTTCCCAACTTCCCAGAGAGTACCTTCAACTTAATGTTCTTAGTGGGCAACCACACCAAATCAGCCACCCACAGGTCCGGACCATATGTCTATTGTCAGCCATATATTTCTATAATTCGCCCATTTTTTTTTTTATTGATTTGAATCTTCCCCCAGATAGATAATAATGAGGAAGAAAATCTTTCCTCTTCAGGTATAACAGAGGAATCAGTCCCATAAAAGGTACCAAACTTAGGGTGAAACCCATATGCACCAAAAATGGTGACTAATTAGTGGACTCCTGTCTACGGTTATTTAAGGCAAACTCAGCCAAAGACAAAAATTAAGACCATTCTTCCTGATTCTCGGAGACAAAACACTTCAAATAAGTTTCCAGATTCTGGTTAGTGCACTCAGTTTGTCCATTTGACTGAGGGTGGAAAGCCAAAGAGATGGACAACTGAACTCCCAGACGAGTACAGAATGCCCTCCAGAACCTGGAAACAAATTGCGTCTCCCTTTCAGACACATCAGAGAGAATGCAGTGTAATTTTACAATGTTATCAATAAACACTTGAGCGAGAGTTTTGGAACTGGGCAAACCTGATAATGATATAAAGTGCGCCATCTTACTGAAGCGGTCCACCACCACCAAAATCACCATCTTCTTAGAGGAACTAGGCAAATCAGTGATGAAGTCCATGGACAAATGCGTCCAGGGACGGGATGGGATGGACAAAGGAAGAAAAGATCCTGAAGGCCAAGTATGAGTCACCTTGGCACGTGCACAGGTCTCACAAGCTGACACATAACCCTCCACACCTTTACGTAAACCTGGCCACCAGAATCTCCGGGAAATAATATCCACAGTGGATCTTCTCCCAGGGTGTCCCGCAAGGACAGTATCATGATGTTCCTTGAACACCTTGTGCCAAAGCCCAGAAGGAACAAACAACCTCCCTGGAGGACAGTAATCAGGTGCCTCACCTTGAGCTTCCAACACCTCCGCCTCAAGTTCGGGATAAAGGGTGGAAACCACCACCATCAGCCAAACTCGGAGCAGGATCCTCCAAATCTCCCCCCCCCCCCCCCCGGAACGTTTTTGACCCAAGGACGATAAGTGACCACAAAATTAAATCTGGTAAAAAAACAATGACCATATGGCCTGCCTTGGGTTTAGACGCTTCGCCGATTGCACGTAAGCCAGATTCTTATGATCAGTAATTACAGTAATGGGATGAATAACTTCTTCTAACCAATGACGCCATTCTTCAAAGGCCAATTTAATTGCCAGCAACTCTCTATTACCAACATCATAATTTCTTTCGGAAGAAGAGAGTTTTTTGGAAAAAAAAAAAGCACAAGGGCACCATTTGCCAGGAGAAGGACCCTGCGACAATACTGCTCCAACTCCCACTTCTGACGCGTCAACCTCCACAATGAAAGGCTGAAACACATCAGGTTGCATCAGAATGGGAGCAGAAGCGAAACATTTCTTTATTGTAGAAAAAGCATGTAATGCCTGTTCAGACCAGACTGAGAAATCCACACCTTTTTTGGTCATATCGGTCAAAGGCTTGACAACAGTAAAATAATTCAGGATACATTGTCTGTAGTAATTAGTAAACCTCAAAAACCGCATCAGCGCTTTCTGATTCTCAGGTCAATCCCAATCCAATACTACACGGACCTTTTCGGGACCCATACGAAAACCTGAGGAAGAAAGCAGGTAACCCAGGAACTGCAGCTCCTGAACAGCAAACACACATTTTTCTAACTTAGCATATAACTTATTCTCCCGGAGGATCAGTAATACTTGTCTTAAATTATCCTGATGTCACAATATGTAAGATAACGGAAGGAAACAGAACACGGCAAAGCAAACAAAACAACTGACTAGGCCCCAAAGTCTAGGGAACAAAGAGGTCACCTCCTATCAATCCCTAAAATACTTTCCCTAAGCTGCTATGCCCATGTGCATATCTCAATGGTAGATATGCACATGCCCACATACCTAAGACTATAACACACTGAACCAAACCCTCAGCTGTAGGGAAGAGGGAAATAGACACCTAGCTCCTTTTAAAACCGAAGGAGCTAAGTCTCCCTAGAGGCTTAGACAAAACATACACAGAAGGAAAAAGGGAAAAGGACTTATCTAGAGATGTGCTGGAGCAGACGATCCACCAAACTTCAGAGCTGACACAAGGCAGAACTATGACCCGCAAAGGCTATAGGGAGAGGGAGGAATAAATAGCCTTACCAATTACCTAAATAACAACAGCTGGGAGGAGGTGGGATTCTGCTCAAACCCACAACAAAACAAACTGTCAGATCGAGTCATGTGCAGCAATTCTGACAGATCTCCTCAGAACACACACAGGGTAGGGCGTGACAGTACCCCCTCCTCTACGGGTGACATCCGGACACCCAGGCCCAACTTTATCCGGGTGTGCCCTGTGAAAGGCATTAACAAGGTGGCTAGCATTAACATCGGTAGCCGGAACCCACATTCTTTCCTCAGGACCGTATCCCCTCCAATGCACCAGGTACTGAAGGGAACCCCGAAGAACACGTGAGTTGCGAATTCTAGAGATCTGAAACTCCAGATTACCATCAACCAAAAAAGGAGGAGGCAAAGGAGATGGTTCCACATATTTCTTCAACAAGGACCTGTGAAACACTTCCAGGATGTCACACAAGGACAGTATCATGATGTTCCTTGAACAACTTGTATCGCAGTTCAGAAGGAACAAACAACTTGCCTGGAGGACAAGAATCAGGTGCCCCCTCTTGAGCCCCCATCTCTTCCGCCTCCAGCTCGGGGTAAAGAGCGCAGGATCCTCCGAATCTTCCCCCCCAGGAAAGCTACATGACAACGCATCCACTTTGACGTTTTTAATCCCAGGGCGATAGGTGACCACAAAATATAACCTGGTAAAAAACAATGACCATCTAGCCTGCCTAGGATTCAAATGCTTTGCAGATTGCAGGTAATCCAGATTCTTATGGTCAGTAAATACCGTAATCGGATGAGTAACCTCTTCTAGCCAATGACGCCAAACTTTCAAAGGCCAATTTGATGGCCAACAACTCTCTATTCCCAAGATCACAATTTATTTCGGCTGCCGAGATTTTCTTCGAGAAAAAAGCACACGGGCGCCATTTGCTAGGAGAGGGACCCTGCGACAAATCTGCTCCGACTCCCACTTCTGACGCATCAACCTCCACAATGAAGAGTTGAAACACATCAGGTTGCATCAGAATTGGAGCGGAAGCAAAACATTTCTTAATAGCAGAAAAAGCCTGTAATGCCTCATCCGACCAGGCAGAGAAGTCAGCGCCCTTCCTAGTCATATCTGTCAAAGATTTGACAATGGTGGAATAATTCAGGATGAATTTTCTGTAGTAATTAGTAAATCCTAAAAACCTCATCAGGGCTTTCTGATTCTCTGGCCGGTCACATTCCAGTACCGCACTGACCTTTTCAGGATCCAAACAAAAAAGAAAGCAAGTACCCCAAAAACGGCAGCTCCTGAACAGCATACACATTTTTCCAGCTTGGCATACAATTTATTCTCCCGAATAGCTACTCTTTCGGGTTGGGAAAGATTATACAACCGAGATTTAATTTAGCTCTGGGAATAAGGTTGACCGAACAATCATACCATCAGGGGGTAACTCCTGATCTCCACCCTCAGAGAATACCTCCGAAAAATCGGAACGAAACGGAGGTAACACCTTAGTGGATACCACAGAAAGTGACGTGCCGAGACAGTTGTCTATACAGAAATCACTCCAATTACTGATCTGTCTTGCTTGACAATCTATGGTAGGATTATGTCTGGTCAACCATGGTAAACCTAGCACTAGATGGGCAGGCAAACTCTTCAGTACAAAACAAGAAATGGACTCAACATGAGAATCAACCACCCTCAAATAAATATCATGCACCATATGAGTCAGACACTTTTGCGATATAGGGGCTGTCACGGATGTAGTAGGGGAGAACACCAAAAGACAACAAGAAGGAAGGGAAAAGACACTAGGCCTCACCGCTAGGGAAGGAAAAGGGTCACCACCTATAAAACCCTGTTCCTTGCCCTAACTCCTATCCATATGAGCACCTCTCAATGGTAGAGATGCACATACACAGGAACCTAGAAAACCCTGGTGGCCCATGGATGCCCTAATGGTAATGACAGGGCAGAGACTACCTGCTCCTTCCCTGGTGAAGGAACCAGCGTCTCGCTGAGGCCTAGTAAACAACAAAGGTGGGGAGAATACAAAATACAACAAGCGGAACTCTTAACTTCTGAGGCTGATGGATGATGGATGAAAAGGACTTCAACTAGAGCCACACTCCAGCTCTTCCAAAACCCAAATGAAGCTATCCAGAGCAAGGAGTGATGGGCAAAGTCAGAATAAATAGGGGGAGGTAAAGGTCACATGATCCACACCTGAACAGCAGGTGTGGACATACAAGCAACACACAGAAAGTGAAACCAAAACCAAAAGAGGCTGTCAGATCACTAATGTGCAGATAATCTTTCAGACCTTCTAAAACCTCACCGGTGTGACAGTACCCCCCCCCCCCCCTTCTACAGGTGACCTCCGGGCACCCAGGACCGACCTTATCAGGATGAGCTCTGTGGAATGCTCTCACCAGACGACTAGCATTAACATCGGTCGCTGAAACCCACATCCTCTCCTCTGGTCCGTACCCTCTCCAATAAACAATATACTGGAGGGATCTCCGGAGAACTCAGGAGTCCACAATCCTGCTGATCTGAAATTCTAAATTGCCGACCACCATGACAGGAGCGGGAGGCAAGGAGGACGGCTCAACAGGTTCAACACATTTCTTTACCCGCTACAGGATCGCGTCCTGGCGGCGGCCCTGTTATTGCTCCTGGACGCGCCGGCGCGTCCTCTCGCGAGAGGCGAGATTTCCTGTGAACGCGCGCATACAGGCATGCGCATTCACAGGATCAGAAGGTAGGTGAGTGGATGTACAGCCTGCCAGCGGCGATCGTTCGCTGGCAGGCTGTAGATGCAATTTTTTTAACCCCTAACAGGTATATTAGACGCTGTTTTGATAACAGCGTCTGATATACCTTCTACCTGGTCCTCTGTTGGTCCCTTTTGCTTGGATCGACCACCAGAGGGCACAGGTAGCTCTGTAAAGTAGCACCAAACACCACTACACTACACTACACCCCCCCTATCACTTAATAACCCCTTATGAACCCCTGATCACCCCATATAGACTCCCTGATCACCCCCCTGTCATTGATCACCCCCCTGTAAGGCTCCATTCAGATGTCCATATGTGTTTTACGGATCCACGGATCGGATCCGCAAAACACATATGGACGTCTGAATGGAGCTTTACAGGGGGGTGATCAATGACAGGGGGGTGATCACCCCATATAGACTCCCTGATCACCCCCTGTCATTGATCACCCCCCTGTCATTGATCACCCCCCTGTAAAGCTCCATTCAGATGCCCGTAAGTGTTTTACGGATCCACGCATCCATGGATCGGATCCGCAAAACACATACGGACATCTGAATGGAGCCTTACAGGGGGGTGATCAGTGACAGGGGGGTGATGAGCCCATATAGACTCCCTGATCACTTCCCTGTCATTGATCACCCCCGTGTCATTGATCACCCCCCTGTAAGGCTCCATTCAGAGGTCCGTATGTGTTTTGCGGATCCACACATCCATGGATCGGATCCGCAAAACACATACGGACGTCTGAATGGAGCCTTACAGGGGGGTGATCAGGGAGTCAATATGGGATGATCACCCCCCTGTAAGGCTCCATTCAGACGTCCGTATGTGTTTTGCAGATCCGATCCATGGATCCGCAAAACACATACGGACGTCTGAATGGAGCCTGACAGGGGGGTGATCACCCCATATACACTCCCTGATCACCCCCCTGTCATTGATCATCCCCATGTCATTGATCACCCCCCTGTACGGATCCACGCATCTATGGATCGAATCCGCAAAACACATACGGACGTCTGAATGGAGCCTTACAAGGGGGTGATCAGTGACAGGGGGGTGATCAGCCCATATAGACTCCCTGATCACCCCTTATCATTGATCACCCCCCTGTCATTGATCACACCCCTGTAAGGCTCCATTCAGAGGTCCATATGTGTTTTGCGGATCCACGCATCCATGGATCGGATCCGCAAAACACATACGGACGTCTGAATGGAGCCTGACAGGGGGGTGATCACCCCATATACACTCCCTTATCACCCCCCTGTCATTGATCACCCCCCTGTCATTGATCACCCCCCTGTAAGGCTCCATTCAGACGTCCGTATGTGTTTTACGGATCCACGCATCCATGGATCGGATCCGCAAAACACATACGGACGTCTGAATGGAGCCTTACAGGGGGGTGATCAGTGACAGGGGGGTGATCAGCCCATATAGACTCCCTGATCACTTCCCTGTCACTGATCACCCCACTGTCATTGATCACCCCCCTGTAAGGCTCCATTCAGAAATTTTTTGGGCACAAGTTAGCGGAAATTGATTTTGTTTTTTTTTGTTTTTTGCTTTTTCTTACAAAGTCTCATATTCCACTAACTTGTGTCAAAAAATAAAATCTCACCATGCACCTCACGGAATCCAAATGCGTAAATTTTTTTAGACATTTATATTCCAGACTTCTTCTCACGCTTTAGGGCCCCTAAAATGCCAGGGCAGTATAAATACCCCACATGTGACCCCATTTCAGAAAGAAGACACCCCAAGGTATTCCGTGAGGGCCATATTGAGTCCATGAAAGATTTAAATTTTTGTCCCAAGTTAGCGGAAAGGGAGACTTTATGAGAAAAAACAAAAAAAAATCAATTTCCCCCCAATTTTTTTTTATATGAACTAGCCATGCCCCTCATTGAACACCTTGGGGTGTCTTCTTTCCAAAATGGGGTCACATGTGGGGTATTTATACTGCCCTGGCTTTTTAGGGGCCCTAAAGCGTGAGAAGAAGTCTGGGATCCAAATGTCTTAAAATGCCCTCCTAAAAGGAATTTGGGCCCCTTTGCGCATGTAGGCTGCAAAAAAGTGTCACACATGTGGTATCGACGTACTCAGGAGAAGTTGGGGAATGTGTTTTGGGGTGTCATTTTACATATACCCATGCTGGGTGAGATACATATCTTGGTCAAATGCCAACTTTGTATAAAAAAAATGGGAAAAGTTGTCTTTTGCCGAGATATTTCTCTCACCCAGCATGGGTATATGTAAAATGACACCCCAAAACACATTCCCCAACTTCTCCTGAATACGGCGATACCAGTGTTAACCCAGTGGTTAACAATGATTTATGAAAAACGTTATAGATTTTTAATGCCTAAGGAAGTTCAAGATGGAAGGCTACAGGGTTAACAATGGCAGTGATCTTATATGGACCAATTAATCTTGGTTCCAACTTCCAAGAAGGTACCTTAATATTAATGTTTCTTGTAGACAGCCACACAGAATCACCCACTCTCATGTCCGGACCACTCATATGTTTCCTGTCAGCCACACGCGTATACCTGTTGCCCATCTTTTCCAGGTTATTTTGGATTTTCCGCCAAATAGAAGACAACGAAGAAGAAAATTGTTCCTCCTCAGGAATGCCAGAATTATGAGCACCAGAAAATGTACCAAACTGTGGATGGAACCCATATTCCCCAAAAAACAGCAACTTATCAGTGGATTCCTGTCAGCTAACAACAAAAATTAAGACCACTCTTCCTGATTCTCTGAAACAAAACATCTCAAGTAAGTCTCCAGATTCTAATTGGTGCGCTCTGTCTGTCTGTTCAACTGAGGATGAAAAGCAGAAGAGAAGGACAATTGTACACCCAGACGAGTACAGAACGCTCTCCAGAATCTGGAAACAAACTGAGTCCCTCTATCGGACACCACATCAGAGGGAATGCCATGTAGTTTCACGATGTTGTCGACAAACACCTGCGCAAGAGTTTTAGCATTGGGTAGACTACGTTAGGTAATGCAATAAAGTGTGCCATTTTACTAAAGCGATCAACAACCACCAGAATCATGGTCTTTCCCGAAGAATTCAGTAAATCCGTGATAAAATCCATGGACAAATGGGTCCAAGGTCTGGACGAGATGGGCAATGGAAGCAGAGATCCGGAAGGCCGAGTATGTGTCACCTTAGCACGTGCACAGGTACCACAGGTTGACACATAGTCCTCAATACACTTACACAACCCCGACCACCAGAATCTGCGAGAGATGAGACCGACAGTCTATCTACTCCCAGGGTGCCCAGCAAGCACCGTACAGTGATGTTCCTCGAACACCTTGTGATGTAATTCGGAGGGAACATATCCCCTGAGGACAAGAGTCCAGAGCATCCTCCTGTGCCTCCAACACCCTAGCATCGAGATCAGGATAAAGAGCGGATATAACCACCCCTTCAGATAATATGGGACTAGGGTCATTAGACTCACCCTCCCTCCCAGGAAAGCTATGTGACAAAGCATCCGCCTTGACGTTCTTAACCCCAGGACGGTAAGTGACGATGAAGTTAAATCTGGTGAAAAACAATGACCATCTGGCCTGCCTTGGGTTCAGTCGCTTAGCCGACTCGAAGTAGGCCAGATTCTTGTGATCCGTAATTACTGTAATAGGATGAATTTCTCCTTCCAACCAATGCCGCCATTCCTTGAACGCCAACTTAATGGCCAGCAATTCCCTATTTCCCACATCATAATTCTTTTCAGCAGTCGAGAGTTTTTTTGAGAAAAATGCACATGGGCGCCATTTACTGGATGAAGGTCCCTGCGACAATATTGCTCCTACCCCTACCTCAGACACGTCAACCTCAACAATAAATGGCTGAGGCACGTCCGGTTGCACCAGAATAGGGGCCAAAGCAAAACATTCTTTCACAGCAGAAAAGGCCTGTAATGCCGCATCAGACCAGATATAAAAAGCAGCACCTTTCCAAGTCATGTCTGTTAAAGGTTTAGCCACCGATGAATAGTTTAAGATAAATTTACGGTAGTAGTTGGTAAACCCCAAAAACCGCATAAGCGCTTTCAGATTTTCGGGTTGATCCCAGTCCAACACGGCACGGACCTTTTCGGGATCCATACAAAAACCTGAGGATAAGAGCAGGTAACCCATAAATGGCACTTCCTGTACAGCAAATACACACTTTTCCATCTTAGCATACAACTTATTCTCTCTTAGGATCTGTAACACCTGTCTCACATGATCCTGATGAGTCTCCATATTAGGCGAATAAATTAGTATGTCATCAAGGTATACAACGACAAACCTCACCACCAGATGATGAAAGATGTCATTGACAAAGTGTTGAAAAACCGCAGGAGACTTGGTTAACCCAAAGGGCATGACCAGGTTTTCAAAATGACCCTCAAGGGTATTTAATGCGGTGTTCCACTCATCCCCCTCCTTGATCCTTACCAGATTATATGCCCCCCTCAGATACAATTTAGAGAACACCTTGGCACCGACAATCTGACTAAACAAATCCGGAATCAAAGGAAGGGGGTAAGGATCACGAACGGTAATACGATTGAGCTCAAGGAAGTCCAGACATGGTCTCAGGGTACCATCCTTTTTCTTTACAAAGAAAAATCCAGCAGCCACTGGGGACTTGGATGGTCTGATATATCCCTTTGCCAAACTCTCTGTGATATACTCTTGCATAGAGATTTGGGCAATTTAGCTCCGGGAATAAGATTGACGGCAGTCATACTCCCGGTGCGGAGGCAACTCCTGATTACCACTTTCAGAAAACACATCAGAAAATTCAGAAATGAACAAGGGTAAAGTTTTAGTGTTTACCATAGAGAACGATGCATTAAGTTGTCCATGCAAAAATCACTCGAATCGAGAATCTGTCTCGTTTGCCAATCAATGTTAGGGTTATGTTTGCTTAACCATGGTAAGCCCAACACCAACGGAGCAGGCAGACCCTCCAACACATAACAGGAGATAAATTCCTGATGCATATCACCCAGTCTTAAATGACTGTCATTCACTACCTGCGACAGTAATTTTTGGGTGAGAGGTGCTGAGTCAATGGCAAAGACAGAAATACTATTCTCTAATGCATTAGTAGTCAACCCGTGATTGCGTACAAACTGTCCATCAATAAAGTTAAGTCCTGCCCCACTGTCAATAAATTCTTCAATTTTCACAGTTTTGGACTCTAGCGCCACCTCGGCAGACAGGAGAAAACGGGTACTACCAGTAAAAGACAAAAGTAGGTTTTCTTGCTCCCCAGCCACACTACCAATAGTAATTTGGGGATTAAACTTTGTTTTGGTTTTGTTTACACCTTGATGCTGCAAGTACGGACAAATATTCACAAAATGTCCCTTCTTGCCACAACAAAGGCAGACTCCTTTCACATGACCCAATCTTTTGCCAATAGTTCCAGGAGCAGCTCCTCCTAACTGCATAGGCTCATCACAAGGCACAACCACCCGTGTCTCTCCACCATAAGTGTCAAAGGAAGCAGTACCCTTATTGGATAGTACGTACTGAAGGTGAGGACCCCTAGATCTTTCCCTCAGGCGTCTATCAAGACGTACAGCAAGGGACATAGCTGCTTCCAATGACTCAGGATTTTCATGAAAAGCCAATGCGTCCTGCAGTCTCTCAGAGAGAACCTGGCAGAATTGGCTACAGAGAGCAGAATCGTTCCACTCTGTATCCGTAGCCCATCTCCTAAATTCAGAACAATAGGTCTCCGCAGAATGTTCTCCCTGCCACAAACCCCGTAACTTGGTCTCGGCCTGAGAGATCCGATCCGGGTCATCATAGATAAGACCCAAGACTCTAAAGAATTAATCTACCGACCGGAGGGACGGTGATCCGGCCAGCAGATAAAAAGCCCAAGATTGGGCTATGGACACAGCCTAAAGTATAATTTACATGACTCCCAGAAATGGATCAAATTGTCACTACCCCCGGAAAACCTGTCCGGGAGAGCTACCTTCGGTTCAGGGCAGGCCTGGAACCCACCACTGGAACCAGCAGCCTGTGGACTTTGAATCTGCAAAACCATCGCCCGGAGGTCTGCTACCTCCAAAGTCAGAAAGGGAAGGGGGTGACCCTAGGGGCGTCAGAGAAGGGGGGACAGAAAAATCCAGGGGGGCCAGTGCTCCCCCAATGTACCAAAGATGACACCCCTATAAAAATAACTCGGCTAAAGCTCCCGAGCACAAATCAGAATAAAGAAGGAATGGAGCTCAAAAAGCCAAAATGATAAATATTATAAATATTTAATTATATCATGAAAAAACATCAAAATTACATACAAAAAAAAAGCAGTGGGACAGGGAAACAAAAAAGGAACAGGGAAAGGAACAAACGGCGCCACCCTGGGTGGGGAACTCCGGTCATAAATAGTAGTAAGTGTAGTCAGCGGGATAAATACATAATGATGAAGAAAAATAATAGCATAATAACACCGCGGATACACAGTAAATATAATGGCAAAGGTGAGTCCCAAATGTAAGGAAAAGAAAAAATGAAATGCCCACACAAGAAGGAGCAAGGACATCCGGCTTGCAAGTCAAGACCTAGCAGAGGAATAATAATCCATATGGAACAAAACCAGAGTGTAAATGAATGGATGAAACTCACCAAGATATCAGACCAAGAGGAGACCAACCAGAATGGCGCTACCCAACGCGCGTTTCGGCGTGCCTTTGTCCAAAGTCAGACTCTGCAGCTGTTCGACCAGTGCAGTCATAGCATCCATAACTGCACAGATCAGGTGGTATTGGCTCTGGATAATGTCACGGATGTAGTAGGGGAGAACACCAAAAGACAACAAGAAGGAACGGAACAGGCCTCACCGCTAGGGAAGGAAAGGGGTCACCACCTTTAAAACCCCTGTTCCTGGTCCTAACTCCTATCTGTATGGGCACCTCTCAATGGTAGAGATGCCCACACACAGGAACCTAGAAAACCCTGGTGGCCCTCGGATGCCCTAATGGTAATGACAGGGCAGAGACTGCCCACTCCTTCCCTGGTGAAGGAACCAGCATCTCGCTGAGGCCTAGTAAACAACAAAAGTGTGGGGGAATACAAAATACAACAAACGGAACACTTAACAACAATTGGATGATGGATGATGGATGAACAGGACTACAACTAGAACCACACTCCAGCTCTTCCAAAAAACAAATGAAGCTATCCAGAGCAAGGAGTGATGGGAAAAGACAGACTAAATAGGGGGAGGTAAAGGTCCCATGATCCACACCTGAACAGGAGGTGTGGACATACAAGTAACACACAAACAAAGTGAAACCAAAACCAAAAGAGGCTGTCAGATCACTAATGTGCAGATAATCTTTCAGACCTTCTAAAACCTGTCACCGGTGTGACAGGGGCAGAATCAATAGCCAACACAGATATCCCCTTGTTTAATGCGCTTGTTTTAAAATCATGACTGAATGAACTGATAGTCTGCAAGGTTAATCCCTCCCCCACTGTCAACAAATACTTCCAATTCAATATTTTTGGAGTCTAGCACCACCATGGCAGGCAGGAGAAATCGGGTACTAGGGAAAAGACAAAAATACCTTCTCTGACTTCCCACCCACACTGCAAAGAGTAAGAGAACTAGGTCCATTATAAGGACATACGTTAATAAAATGTCCTTCTTAACACAGAAGAAAAAAAGTCTTCTCTGAACCCTGAAGTTCCTATTACCAGGGCATGAAGAGACCTGTCCCAATTGCATAGGCTCATCACCAGACATGAGCTTGAGTGTCTCTGTACCCCGTGGGACAGAAGAGGCTGTTTCCCCATAAGTATGTGCATCCAGAGTGAGGGGAACCTTGCACCTCTCTCTCAGGCATCTATAAATCCTTACGGCCAAGGACATAGCAGTCTCCAACGAATCAGGGTTTTCGTGGAATGCCAGGGCGTCTTTTAGTCTCTCAGACAGCCCTTGACAGAATTGACTATGGAGTGCTGGGCCATTCTACTCCAAATCAGTCGCCCATCTCCTAAATTCAGAGCAATATGAATCTGCAGAAAGTTCTCCCTGACTCAAACTACGCAACTTAGATTCACCCAGAGAAATCCGGTCTGGCTCATCATAAATAAGGCCCAGGGCTTTGAAAAATTAATCCACCAATCGGAGGGAGCATCAACTTTCAGCAGAGAAATAACAATCCCCACTCTTTGATTTTCGTCCCCAGAGCAGAGCGGACACAGTCGAAAATACAGTTTACAAGATTCTCTGAACCGAACAAAATTATCACTCCCCCCAGAAAACTTATCTGGGGGGGGGACTTTAGGGTCAAGGCTGGCCTGGTTCTCACTGATGGAACCAGACACCTGAGAATTCTGAAACTGTGCAACTGAATTACGGAGGTCAGTTACCTCCAAAAATAATCCCTGCATACTATCCACCAGAGGATTAACAGTATCCATATTTGCACAAAGCAAGGAAGATAATGATGATAGGGGCGTTTGATAATGTCACGGCAAGTGGGTATAGGGAGAACACCAAGTAAACAAACAGCAACAGGTAAATAGACTAGGCCCCAAAGCTAGAGAGGAGCTAATGGTAACCTCCTAACAATCCCTGAGCCTCTCCCTGACTGCTGACAGTATGAGCGAGTCCTGATGGTGAACGAACTCATACACTGGAACCTACGCCCTTCTAACACTGTTGCAAACCCTAACTTAGGGAGCGGGGAATGAGACTGACGATACCTTCCACCATGAAGGGACCAGCGTCTCCCTGAGACCTAGAAGCAGCACACACACAAAGGAGAACACAGGAGGACTTAGCTTGAGACGAGCAGGAAGTAGAGGATCCACAAACAACCAATATAGAACTCCAGAAGGAAAATATCAACCACAAAGTCAGCAGTAAGAGACAGACTTAAATAGAGCCTCTTAAACAGCTAATGAGCAGAACCTGTGGAGAGGTGAAATCCTGCCCACAACAACAAACAGAAAGGAAACACAGAAAGACCTGTCAGATAGATGTGCTGCAAGTCTATCCAATTTTCTCAGATCTCTCAGAGGGCAGGCAGTGACACATATGTCCGTTCTGCAGCACCGCAAAAAAGATAAAACATGTCCTATTCATGTCTTTTTTACAGACAAGATTAGGCATTGTTACAATCGGTCTGCAAAAAAATGGCTGAAAAACGGATGTCACTTGGATATCATCCATATTTTTTGCCGATCTGTGTTTTGTGGACCGCAAGATACATATGGTCATGTGAATACACCCTTTTTACACTGAAATGTTTGGCCATTATATATATCCCACAGAGTTATCAACCCCTAAGTGATACTGTAATAGGATGGCACCATTGCTACAAATAAGTTTGTGAAAATGTTTTCCTCCTAGATATTGGTGCATAAATCGTTGGTCTTAAAAATGTGTGCCCCTATGTGCATAAAAGTTGCAACGGCGCCTCCCCCCAGGGCCCTCTCTATAACGTGTCCCAGGTGTAGGAATGCCAAGTGGTATAGTGCAGCCTAAAATGTCTCTTATTGTGTTACGGTGCTCCTACCTGGATACTGTTGGACCTAAGGATTTGGCTCTGTAGCAATAAATAAGGGGGAATAATTGAGGGATAAAAGAATAACTTGAGTCCAGACGTTGAGATGAAGCTCAATGGCAGCTTTACTTTGAATAAACGTTCTCCAAAACAGTTTACAGTAGGGTTGAGCGAACCCGAACTGGAAAGTTTGGATTCATACCGAACTTTGCGAGTTCGGGTACCCAGAACCGAAACCGGACTTTTTCACTGAAGTTCGGGTTCGGTGTTCGGGTGATTTTATTATTTTCCATTATAACATGGTTATAACTGAAAATAATAGCATTCTTAAAGGGCTTCTGTCACCCCACTAAAGTGATTTTTTTTTTTTTGGGCTAGTGAAATTAGTTATATTGCGATATATGACAATATAATTGTGTTACTTACTCTGATCCAGCAGTTTCTGCAAAAAACGAAGTTTTATAATATGTAAATTCGGTCTCTACCAGCAAGTAGGGCGGCTACTTGCTGGTAGCTGCTGCAGAAATCCGCCCCCTCGTCGTGTTGATTGACAGGGCCAGCCGGGATCTCCTCCTCCGGCCAGCCCTGTCGGCATTTCAAAAATCGCGCGCCTGTGTTGATTCGGCGCAGGCGCTCTGAGATGAGGAGGCTCGTCTCCTCAGAACTCCCTCAGTGCGCCTGCGCCGATGACATCACCGAAATAGAAGACGTCATCGGCGCAGGCGCACTGAGGGAGTGCTGAGGAGACGAGCCTCCTCATCTCAGAGCGCCTGCGCCGAATCAACACAGGCGCGCGATTTTTGAAATGCCGACAGGGCTGGCCGGAGGAGGAGATCCCGGCTGGCCCTGTCAATCAACACGACGAGGGGGCGGATTTCTGCAGCAGCTACCAGCAAGTAGCCGCCCTACTTGCTGGTAGAGACCGAATTTACATATTATAAAACTTCGTTTTTTGCAGAAACTGCTGGATCAGAGTAAGTAACACAATTATATTGTCATATATCGCAATATAACTAATTTCACTAGCCCAAAAAAAAAATATCACTTTAGTGGGGTGACAGAAGCCCTTTAAGACAGAATGCTAAATAAAATAGCCATTGAGGGGTTAAAAATAATAAAAAAAAGACTAACCTCATCCACAACCGGCATCCTCTTCTTTCTGCAGGACCTGCAAAAGGACCTGCGATGACGTCACCACGCTCACCGTGAGAGCGGTGACGTCACTGCAGGTCCTGCTGAATGAAGATAGAAGGACCTGCGGTGACGTCTTTTTCAGGTCCTGCAGAAAGGATACCGGCTGCGCAATCAAGTGGATGAGGTGAGGTTTTTTAATTATTTTTAACCCCTCAATGGCCATTTTTTTAGCATTCTGTCTTAAGAATGCTATTATTTTCTGTTATAATCATGTTAAAACTGAAAATAATAAAGTGAAGTTAGGGTCCCCATTGACTTTAATGGGGTCCGGGTTCGGGGTCATGTTCGGGTCACGAACCCGAACTTTGACCTGATGTTCGGCTGAACCTGGCGAACCCGAACTTCCACGGGTTTGCTCATCCCTAGTTAACAGGCTTTGTCTTGGTTCCAGCAGGCTTTAGCATAAAACTGTAAGGCAAATTCAACTCTGCTATGGCTCTGTTTCTCTCTGACTCTGCTGTACTGACAGGCTGGCTGTATAACTCAGCTTGTTATGTATGCTGCACTTCTTCTCTGTAGTCATACTTATTTCAGCCAAGGAACTTTACTCCTGGCTCCTGAAGCTTTAGGCTTCTGCCTCCACGGCCAGCAGAGCTTAGGGTGCTCTGGCTGGCGTGGGCAAGTCTAGCAGAAACGTGCCCCTGCACACCCTTCCCCTGTCTAGACTGGAACTAACTAGAACTGGTCCCCACCCATCCTGCAGGAAGTAGAAATAGCCCACTCCCCTATAAAGGGTGGGTTAGAATGGAATATAAATTTCTATTCTGTCTAAGTACAGCTCTGCCAAATTTGCTGCCACCTGCTGGTGAACCAGGTTTATTACATGAACATAACAGTAGCATAACAAGATTAGGAATGCATAGGACCTGGACAAAAATACATAAGATGACATTCAGATTAGCTGAATAAAGACAGTAGCAGGGTGCAGGAGTGGTAACACCACTCTGGGGTGTTACATACCCCCTTACGTAAAACCAAGACGCCCTCATCTTGGGCTTAGGGTGTGCTCTAAGGATACCCAAGGAAAGTTAGAGTGCTGCATGAGACTTTATACTATTATGACATATGGATGGAGTAGAGTTAACACTCCTATTTTCTGAGATTTCTGAGTTGTGTTATCTAATCTAAGCAAACACCTTCAATTGCTTTTCAATGGCTTTTGTCTCAAGATAACGCAATGAATTAAGAAATTTGAGTTTAAAGCTGGAGTGCTAGCCCTGCTACATCTGTACACAGACATAGCAATGGTTTCCACTTGGTTCCTGCCCGTATGAGTAGGGTGTTCATTCACAGTTGTCCCTCTCAGTAATAACCAGAGAACCAAAAAGACTGCACAAAGCGCTCAAATACTCCTGTTTTGTGTGGATACCGAGCCTTTGTACCACCGGATGCGTAAGGGTGTCATGTAATGTAATAAGAGATGAGCAATTTTTTTTTTAAATTTGATTCGCCAGATTTTTTTAAATCTGCAACTGTATTTGGGCAGTCACGGGACCAAAACGGACCAAAAAACTCAAGTATGACCTCAGCCTTACAGGTCCATGTTAGCGGCAAGAAGAAGCGCACTCCTTTTACGCCATCGTCAGCTGATTCCACGTACAGTTGCAAGAAAAAGTATGTGAACCCTTTGGAATGATATGGATTTCTGCACAAATTGGTCATAAAAAATGTGATCTGATCTTCATCTAAGTCACAACAATAGACAATCACAGTCTGCTTAAACCAATAACACACACAAAGAATTAAATGTTATCATGTTTTTATTGAACACACCATGTAAACATTTACAGTGCAGGTGGAAAAAGTATGTGAACCCCTAGACTAATGACATCTCCAAGAGCTGATTGGAGGGAGGTGTCAGCCAACTGGAGTCCAATCAATGAGATGAGATTGGAGTTGTTGGTTACAGCTGCCCTGCCCTATAAAAAAAACCACACACCAGTTCTGGGTTTGCTTTTCTGTCACGGCTGAGGATGGGGAAAACCCTCAGCCGTGCGATGACAGAAGATGGTAGTCACGACTTGGCCAGAACCACAGAACTAGGGAGCAGGTCACCTCCTATTGCTTCCCTAAACTGACCCTAACTCCTAGCGACATGAGCGAACCTTGAAGGTAGGAGGGCTCATGCTCTGGAACCTCGGGTCCCTACTAGCCCTCCGCAGGTCCCTAAGCTAGGAGCTGGGTAGACTACCTGTTGCTCCTGGACATGGAGCAATAGGAGTCTAAGATGGCCAAACTAAAAAGACAGGGGAGACAGAAACAGTAGTATGGCAATGGCAGGTAAGTGCAACTAATACTAACACCTACCTGCCACAGACACAGAGCCTGGGACCCCAGTAAAAGTGCTGCTGTCCACAAACACAAAAGACAGAGCACACACACCACACAGGACACCGGGAAACCATACACTGCAATAAATAGACATGACACACAAACACATCCTCAGAACATCGTGTATAACAATACATAACAATTTGTTTATGACCACAAGGGTGGCCCCCACTGGCAGATGTAAATACCAGGAGGGTGTCTCCAGCAAAGCAAGGCTGAAGAACCCCTCAGCTTCAGAACTGCAAAGAGGCTTTATAGCCCAAAGTGGCCACACCCACACAGACACACAAGGAGAGAGAATTAACCCTTCCAACACTAACCAGGGAGTGAAACCACTTAAAGGGGAAGTGTCCAAATAAGCATCACACTGCAGCTGTTACCGCAGGCAACGACATGGGTGGCAACCATGTCCTGGGAGTCAGCCAGAAGGCCGAGACACTGCCACCACATGTACACATACCAAACGTTGCCACGGGCAGCCACAGTGAAGGGAAGTGTCACAGTGCACACCTAACAAAACACCTAGTGCACACCAGACATACAAAGTGCATACATACACACACAAGCCAAGTGCAACCGCATGCACAACATAGCAAGCTGCCACGATACAGCTCAGGCTGCTATGCTGCCACATAAATACTGTTGCCAGCGGCAACCACAGGTGAGGCAAATACCACAGCTCTCACCTGTGATTGACAACCAGACCAAACCGCTGACAACCGCATGCGGTTCAGGAGTCACGACCATGACCATGGCAGTGACATTTTCACAAGAAGCATTGCCTGATGTGAATGATGTCTCGCACAAAAGAACTCTCAGAAGACCTACGATTAAGAATCGTTGACTTGCATAAAGCTGTAAAGGGTTATAAAAGTATCTCCAAAAGCATTGCTGTTCATTAGTCCACGGTAAGACAAATTGTCTATAAATGTAGAAAGTTCAGCACTGCTGCTACTTTCCCTAGGAGTGGCCGTCCTGTAAAGATGACTGCAAGAGCACAGCACAGACTTCTCTATGAGGTGAAGAAGAATCCTAGAGTGTCAGCTAAAGAGTTACAAAAGTCTCTGGCATATGCTAACATCCCTGTTAGCGAATCTACGATACATAAAACACTAAACAAGAATGGATTTCAAGGGAGAATACCACAGAGGAAGCCACTGCTGTCCGAAAAAAACATTGCTGTACATTTACAGTTTGCACAAGAGCATCTGGATGTTCCACAGCAGTACTGGCAAAATATTCTGTGGATAGATGAATAGGGATGAGCGAACCCGAACTGTATTTTGGGGTGTTCATGACATGGACCCGAACAGGTTGACTTTGCACCTGCCAATAAGAAACACCTAGGTTTTAGAGGCGGAAAAAAAGAAAAAAAATATCTTTCATCAGACCTCAGATCAGACCCCCAAATCAGAACCCCAATGTTAATCAGACCTCAGATCAGACCCGCAATTAGACCCCCAAATAGACATCAGATAAGACCCCCAATGTTAATTAGACCCCAGTTCAGACTCCCAATCAGACATCAGATCAGACCCCCAATGTTAAGTATACTACAGTTCAGACCTCAGATCAGACCCCCAATGTTAATCAGATCTCAGAATAGACCCCCCAATGCTAATCAGACCTCCGATTGGGCCCCCTATGTTAATTAGACCACAGTTTACGAACTTAGATTAGTACCCCAATATTAATCAGATCTTAGATCAGACCCCTAATGTTGATAAGACCCTCATACAGACCTTAGATCAGAAACCCAATGTTAATCAGACCTCAGATGAGACAAAAAAAAAATAATCAACTCGCCTCTCCTGTTCCGGACGTCGCCGTTGCTTCTGAGATCCAGTGCTCTTCCTGCTGTGCTGTGCTCACCTACGTCCTCACACTATGTGCAGATCACAGCACAGTGTGCGGTGCAGGCAGATGAAGACCATGGTGATTACTATCAGCACAAGAAACGCTGTATTCACCACTCCCCAGTCCTTATGTACTAATAAGCACTTCCAAAATGGAAGTGATCATTAGTATTCGCCCTATGAGACACACTGATATCTTTCTCCCACATTTGGAGGGAAAAAAGTGTGTCTTATAGTGCGAAAAATATGGTAATTATTAAATAGGTTGTCCAAATTTATTTTTATTTTACCAAAAAATAACAGAAAACGTATTTCTCTACCTTCATGCGCTGCTATCCTACGCCACTGCTCTGTCATCTTCTCGAGCTGCTGCCAGTGATGTATTGTTTGGCTGCAGAGGTGATGCTCCATGTACCACTGCAGTCAATCACTGACCTCACCAGTATACAGTGCAAGGCCACTGAGGCCAGTAATTGGCTCCAGCATTATATCACTGTTGCAGCCAAACAAAAAGTCACTTGCTGCAGATGACAGAGTGCTGGGTCTGGATCAGAGTGCTGGTAGGAAGAGAAGACAAGTTTTCTGTTATTCTAGCAGGCCCCCCACCACTATGGTTAAATAAATAAAAAACTTGTGCAACCCTTCATCACTCTAGACCACACAAAGATACATTTAGTTAGACTTGTGTTATCCTTTAAAAGCCAAACATTTGATCCCTGACCCCGCAGCGCTTTTATGAATGCAGAAACTGACTAGATAATGAGCTCAGAGAAATAATGATGAAAGTAGCAAATGCAATTATACAATTGTACCACTAGATGGCAGTGTACACATATACACAATGTCTGGGACCTTTCAGTGCACATTTATTTTTCTGTCTATATAACTGAATATTTTTCCTATCACCCTCATTCACATATAACATTTTCTAGTACATAGACATATGTAAACTATTATTATGATGAAAAATAGTTAAAATTGTAAAAGGATTTACAGTCAACAATATTTGCAGATGAGTACTAGGGTGGCCACTGGCTTCACCCTAGAAAGCTGGACCTTACTGGCCACGCCACCATCGCCGAACGAAAAAAGGGGTGCTTCTCTCCCCCTCAGTCAGCCACAGGGGGCTATGTCTGCGGTCACTAGTGACTGACTGGAGGTTAGAAAAGCCTGTTAGTCAGTCAGTTTGTGTCGGCAGCTCACGTTCAGACTGCATAATGCTGCTGTCTGAGCGTGGACTATGGAAAAGGAGGACATCCCTGTGTCCTTCCAGGCCCTGCGCCAGACAGAGGACAGGGAGTCTAAAAGTCGGACTGTCCGGCCATAAATTCGGACGTCTGGCCACCCTACTTCGAACATGATCAAGCAAACAGTATAATCCACCTTTGGGGAACTAGGTAAATAGAAAATCTATTGCTGAGGAACCTACAATAGGCTACATAAGCCTAGCAGGACAGCATCAGAGCTTTGGTGGTAATGCTGCCAGGAAGGGGCAGGAAGACACTGACAGCCAGGGATGGAGTGGCCATAGACCTTACAGGGAAATTTCCAGCCTGCCTCATGGCTGCCAGTGCCAGTGCATAAAAATCTGATGCTCTCAGCTTTAATTAAGAAGCATCAGGTACATATGGACCTGACCAGCAGCAGTGTTATTTGGTTCTGCTGAGGCACCTGCTTGTCTCTGCCTACTTGTGTTGGCCCGCATTCTGTCAATTTGGACCTGTTTACATCACAGGTCCACTGTTAGTTTTTTTTTCCACTGCTGAAAGCCACAGACCACTGGAGCAGTTGGTAAGTATACCAGGGGCCATGGACTGCTGACATTAGGACTTCTGATAGAACAGCATAAAACTAGTGACAGATTCCCTTTTCAGTTCTATGCAATAGTGCCCTCTGGTGGTTCTTTAATTTCAAATAATAGTGTAATAGTGTCATGTCAAAGGTTTTGATTGGTAGGCTCCAAGTTCTGAGACCCCCACTAAAACGATGAAGCAGAATTGCTGCATTGTTTCTCCTCTGTAGCTAAAGGCGTGCTCAATAGAATCTTTTTGCGCCCGACTTCAGTTAACAACGAGAGAAAGTGCTCAGCTGCAATTCTACATCCTTATTTTAGTGAATAGGGGGAGTCTCATTCCGGACCTGCTTCTCCATTTATACAGCTACACGGGACCACCTTTCCCATGACCTATAAGGATCCCAGCAGTCGGACCCAGCAATCAGATGCCTATCACTTATCCTGTGGATAAGGGAGAAATAATTTTTGGGCATAAAACTTTTTATTTGATTGAAGGGGCGCTGCAAGAGTACTGAGTGTCTTAAGAGACAATTGCCCTGAGTGGCCTTGGGAGTGCTCTTTCTCATTAGGGAGACCAACAGGTTTTTATGGACAGTATTGTAGTCCAGCCAATGCTGCTCAGCCTGGGAAACATATATGCAAATTTCAGTAGCTTACATCTGCTGGCATCAGATAGGCATAGTAGGGGGAATTTAGCCTTTGAGTTGTTAGTTTTTAGTCTGTCTTTGTTTTGTCAGGTTGTACCAATTTATAAAATGGTGCACAGTAATAATATATTTGGCTCAAGTGCAATGTGTTGTATGCCTATGTCTGTAAAACTACACCAAGGGGTTGCCTGACGTAGAGATGGAATTCTAATGTGAAATTCTGACCTACTTTAGATTTGATAAATTACTCCCAGTGTTCATTTTTTAGGAAGGAAATCTAATTTGAATATCTTTTCCAGAAACCCAAAGGGGGGCATTTCATGTCTCATATCCAGAAGTAAGGGCCCCATAGCAAGTATCAAACTAGGCCCCCCACACAGGACAGAAGGGTTTCTGCCTAAACCCTTTTCAATGACCCTGCCTCATTTGCTAAAATGTGTTCCTTTAGAGGGTAGAGTCCTACATTAGAAGAGGAAATAGTCCCAACTAAGACTGGGCCCCCTCTTGCCCTGGCCCCCATAGCAGTCGCATGGTCTGCCGCTATGGTAGTTACGACAACGCAGTGGAGTATTACACATCTTTCTCTCTCGCTCTCTCTTTCTCCTCATATTTTTTCTCAAATGAGTTCTAGGAGACCAGAGACTGTTTTATACCAATTTTCAGAGCAATTGGACCATATTTGATTTGGGTATAATCGATTTTTTTAAAAATTTGGGCAAATCGGACACAAAATTATTTTCAAGAAATTTGCTCATCTGTAATGTGGAGCAACATTGCCGGAAGCTGACAGGTTATTTTTTTGCAACTCAGCAATAATAGTCTAACTGTTATTTATCCAGAACAATGTTCTTATTTTTAATTAACTCTGATTGATTTACTTCCTAATTGAATAAGGGAATTACGAGATCAGAGTCTATACTCAGGGCAGGAAGAAGAAGGGGAATTGTTCGGCTGGCTTTTCTATTAAACGTGATTGATGTTTCTCCTAATTGAATTAAGCAGCTGAGATGTTTGAGCTCAATCACTTCTATGGAAAAGACAACATCTATTTGTTTTATTTCTTTTACATTTAATTATGAATTGAAGGAAATGTCGACCTTGTTCTTGGCTTTTAATAAGCGCTGAGAATAAAGAATTTCCACTGTGTAAGATTAGGGCTACATAGACACATGGTTTAATAGTAAAATGGAAAAATTTCATGAATTATCGTACTATTTACACCAAAGTACCTCAACTTGTAGAAGATCAGTGCATCATCTTATTATGGATCAGTGTTGTACAGCTTCTTCAGGGTGGGTTCACACATAGGTCTTTATGGCAGTTCTTTGAGCCAAAGCAAGAAATAGGTTGGAGGAGAATGAAAAATATAAAGGAAAGCCATGTACTTCTCCTTACTGCAGGATCCACTTCTGGCTTATGCTCAAAAGGTTGCCACAAAAACGGACAGAAATTGGCAATAGGGAAGCAAATATCCAATTCCCCTGTAGTCCCACCACAGCCAAAATGAAACATTACTTAACCCCTTAGGGACGCATGACGTACCGGTACGGCATGTTTCCCGAGTCCTTAAGGACCCATGACGTACCGGTTTAAAATGCGGTTGAGGCGATTGCAGAAAACCGCAGGTCAATTCAGACCTGCAGTTTGCTGCGTTTCCAGTCCATTTGGGTCTCCGGTGACCTGATGAACCGGAAAAAGACTGTGATCAGTGGTGTGATTACACACCACCAATCACAGTCTGTGCATTTGGGAGAAGCGGTGCTGGCCGTGGTGCTGAATGCCGCTGTTCAGGGTGCTGATTGGTGCAGGGAGAGAGGCGCGAGATTCAAACTTGCAGGACTCCCCTCCTCTTCCTGTTCAGCACCTGCACCGTGCAGCACCGTCCTCACCAGGCTTCTGCGATCTCCCTCATCAGCACCCATCACCCTCCTGCACCCATCACCCTCTAGGTAGGTTAGGGTCAGTGAGGGAGAGGCACCGTTAGGCAGGGATGGAAGGGAAAAGTTAGTTAGGGGGAAAAAAAAAAAGCACTTTATCTAAACTTATTATTATTTTCTAGCTTTGAGACCCTAAACACTGCAAGTTGCCCCCCCCCCCCCCCCCACCAAATAAGCCCACCGGAGCCCCCTGCCGGTGAACTTAGCTGGTGTCCCCCAGTGGATTTTGAGCCCGAGATTCCAGATTTTGTTGGCAATCCAGGAATCCAGATTCCCACAGTTGGGTTTAGTGACACTGACTTTTTTAGTTTTTTTTTCAGTGACCCATTTGTGAATCTGATGGTGGAGCAGACAAACCTGTACGCCCAACAGTTCGTCGCTCAACACCCGGGCTCGTTCTTGGCTAGACCCAGTGGCTGGACGCCGGTCAGTGCAGCCGAGATGAGGACATTTTGGGGCCTTGTGCTGCACATGGGTCTAGTGGCAAGTCACACGGCAGAGCATAATACGAAGGGAACTCCATATGGTTTCTGGAAGGAAGATTTTGATGGACTGGTTTATTTACACTATGTCCAATTAGAAGCCCCCCTGATGTAATTAAAAAATGTTGTTACCTTGCCTCAAAAAAGTGTAATATAGAGCAACCAAAAATCATATTTACCCTAAAATAGTCCCAAAACAACAACCACCTTATCTCGTAGTTTCCTAGATGGGTCACTTTTATGGAGTTTCTACTCTAGGGGTGCAGCATGAAAGGGTACATGGTGTAAATAAACCATTCCAGCAAAATCTGCCTTCCAAAAACCATATGGCGTTCCCCTTCTTCTATGTCCTGTCGTTTAGCCAAATGTTGTTTCTGCAAACTACAGAATCAGGGCAACCCATTTTTTCCAGTAATAAAGTAAGGGTTAAAATGGATAATTTTCCAAAAAACTGAATATTCCAAAATTGTTTCTGCATCTGCCATTAACTCTTGTGGAACACCTAAAGGGTTAACAAAGTTTGTAAACTCAGTTTTGAATACCTTGAGGAGTGTACTTTCTTAGATGGAGTCACTTTTTTGCAATTTCTATTCTAGGGGTGCAACGGAGGGCTTGAAATGGGACATGGCATAAACAAAACCAGTCCTGCAAAATCTCTCTTCCAAAACCCATATGGCGTTCCCCTCTTTCTATGTCCTCCCGTTTGGCCAAACAGTAGTTTAGGACCACATATCGGGTGTTTTTGCAAACTACAGAATCAGGGCAACCCATGAGTTTTGTTTGGCAGTTAACCCTTACTTTATTACTGGAAAAAATGGGTTAAAATGGAAAAAAGTAGTGAGGAGTCTGCAGCAGGGTGGCAGGCTGCTAATGAGTCAGCAGGGTGGAAGCAGTGGGAGATCTTGAGCCAAACATGCCCTGGGTAGACCATTTTCTACTCAGGAGCCTACCTGTAAGAAAACAACCAGCGGCAGACAATCAACACGGAGTGATGGGACCAAAATGCCAGACTTGGCAGTGTGGGAATTTTTTTATTAAGTCACTGGAGGATGTTAGTATAGCGGTATGCAGGATATATGGGCAGAAGGTGAAGCGCAGTCAGGGTGCTAATGTTGGTACCACTGCCCAGCGTCAACACGTGGAGCATCACCATAAAGTGGCCAGGGAAAACTGTAGCACTAATGTAGTGGTACAGCCTGACTCAGCAACTGTTGCATCTCCCAGAAGCCTGAACGCTTACTCCAGCAGTCAGGGCTCCTCAACCTCAGCAGAAGGGAGCTTTTGTTCCTTCCCTTCGTCTATTGCTCATGATGCTCGTCCTCCTACTCCTTGTCATGTGTTTAGCTAGCAATCGATCACTGCGACGATTTCAAAGAGACAACAGTATGCGTGCACTCATCCAACCATGCAGAAGCTAACCATGCACCTGGCCAAATTGCTGGTACTACAGTCCCTCCCTTTCCATATAGTGGACTTTGAACATTTAAGAGAACTGATGGCTTGTGCCCATCCAAGGTGGAGAGTCCCAAGCCGTTATTACTTCTCTAAAAAAGTTGTACCAGTCCTGCACACATATGTTGAGCAGTGGGCCAGTCCTTGAGCCTGTCGACATCTGATACAGTTCATGCCAGCACTGAAGTTTTTAGCTATAGCTATGGTCAAGGACAATATATGTCCTTTAAGGCCCATGGGTACATGTGGTTCCAGCCCAGGCACACCAGCAACTTGGCCAGGTGA
The DNA here is from genome assembly GCF_014858855.1 of Bufo gargarizans. NCBI lineage: Eukaryota > Metazoa > Chordata > Amphibia > Anura > Bufonidae > Bufo > Bufo gargarizans. The sequence continues at coordinate 491,157,716 of NC_058084.1, read as the reverse complement.
TGGCAATGCCACTTCCGTGTTCTCATTCTGTGATGCAGGCGCCAATGTCCTTCTCTGCCTCCTAATCCTCCAGCTTGTCCTCAGTCTCCACTGTAGGCACAGTTTGGAGTAGTCCTCCAGCATACCACCTATGCAAAGCACAGCATTGTCATACAGTTCTGCACCTGGTCAGCCTGGGTAAACGGATTAACACTGGGGAGGAACTGCTCCACGTCATCAACCCAAAAAATCTAATCCTGACTGTCTCTTCGACAACTGGAGATAGGGACATGCTTACCGATAATGGGAAGAACATTCTGTCTGCACTGCGTCAGTGAGAGCTGACCCATGTGTCTTCAATCTGGTTGCTGACCGGTTCTTAAAATCTCCCACTCAACTGCAAAACGTCTTGAAAATATCAAGGAAACCGCACATGCACTTCAGCCACTCTTACTGTGCAAAACATGTCTTGCTTGAGCTGCAAAGCCAGAATGGTGTTCCCCTACATTTCCTTGTATGCAACATTTCCAAATGTTGGAACGCCATGCTCCACGCATTGGACTGGCTGTATGTTGAGATGTGGGTGTATATGCCGTTAAAACAGTCTAAACTCAGTTTTTAGCAAAAACAACGCTTTTTTTTTTTTTTTAAACAAAGCAAAATGACAGCAAAATACATTATTTTCATGGGTATTTGCAACTACCTTGGTAGCAAGTAGCTCCCCCAGTGTCCAGCTAACACTCTGAACTGAAGATGGATCCCTAGCACCTTGCATAGGTGCTTTTAAGGACACAAAACTCAGGATCACAACCTTAAATACACACACCTTTAACATTTCCAAAAACAAATGTTACAAATGAAACGTAACTCATCACAGAGGAGTTTACAGTCTACTTAATATACATATCATAAAATAACAGTTATACCGTACTAAAGAAACATAAACACTTTGTTTAACTGCAGCTCTGCCTCACCTAGGTTAATCAGCTGCATGCATCTCACAGTTTATGGTGCAGACAAGGTGATAATGCTGGATTTTAGTGTGAACAATGCCTTAGTCTATCTGCAGAAGTAATAGTGGACAGAGAGATAGGTTTGCTGGCCAGCAAGAAAATGAAAGCATACAAGAAAGACATACAGATGCACACACAGACAAACTAATGACATAGTCACCCCTAACCTACCCCCCCCAGTTTAAGTGGAAGCTTGTCCTTCCACAAAATTGTTTTCTTGGACTTGGGTTCCAGAGATAGATGGTCAGCATTCTTATGCTGGCTTCCTGGTTTATACTGTACTGAGAATCAGTAAGGCTGTAAACTCAAGGACCATCTCGTCAGACAAGCATTGTTACCTTTCATGGTGTTTAGCCAAAATAAAGGATGATGATCAGAAATTAGCATAAATTCTTTGCCTAGTAAATAATAACGCAAACTCTCAATGGCCTATTTGATGGCTAAACATCCTTTTTCTATAGTAAAGTATTTCTGTTTCCTGGGGAACAATTTCCTGCTTATGTACAGAATAGGATGTTCTTCTCCATCCTGAATTTAACATAAAACAGCCTCAATACCTCTCTCAGATGCATCAACCTGAACTTGAAATGGTAAGGAAAAGTTTGGATTACTCAATATCGGTGCAGTACAAAGTTTCTCATTTAAACTTTTAAATGCTTAGGCACAATCACTTGTCCACTCAACAATGTTCCTGTTTTTTTAGTAAGATCACTTAGTGGGGCTGCTAGCTGGGAAAAACCTGGAATAAAATCGGTGGTAATAGACAGCCAGTCCCAAAAATAATCTTACCTCTTTTTTTTTGTTTTTGGAATTGGGGCTTCCTTTACTGCTTTGTTCTTAGACAATTCTGGTCTGATGTTTCCACCACCTATTACATAACCAAGATAACATGTATCTTTCTGTGCTATTGTACATTTGGCTGGATTGATTGTGAGTCCTGCTCCTGCTATGGCAGATATTACATTGTCTAGGTGCAAGAGATGGGATGTCAAATCTGAACTATAAACAATGACATCATAAAGATGCTGTATGAACGATGAGGATTGATCACAGTATCCATTAACCTTTGAAAGGTAGCAGGGGCATTATGTAGGCCAAAAAGCATATGAGTAAACTGAAATAAGCCTTGTGGAGTGGCAAAAGCAGATTTTTCACAGGAGTGTTTCTCAAGTGATATCTGCCAATAGCCCTTGGTCAGATCAAATGTGGAAATATATTGGGCTTCCCTGACCTAGTAATCAGATCATCAACATGGGGCATAGAATAAGTGTCAAATTTGGAAATCTGATTAAGCTTTCTAAAATCAATATAGAGTCTCATGTCCCCACTCTTCTTCGGTACAATCACAATAGGAGAACACCAGGGACTACAAGATGGCCTAGTTTTAGCATATTTTGGACCTCCACTTCTATTACTGGCTTAAGGTTTTCTGGTGCCCTGTAGGGTTTTTGTCGTATAGGTTTTGCGTCACCAGTGTCAATCACGTGTTCGGCTAAATTAGTGTGACCAGGTGTGGAAACCAATGTACCTTTATGTTTCTGCAATAAAAGGGCTAAAAAAACTTTGTTCAGACTATCAGAAAGTTCCTTGCCTCGATTAATTTTTTAGGTTTGTGAGCAATTGGGGCCAATACAGAGTAAGCTTGCTTAAGAATATTTGGATGATATTCTGATAGAAGTACAAGTAACTGCTGGCCTATCAACCCATTTTTTAAGTAGATAGGACTTAAAATGGTCCCTGCCATCTTGATAGCAGTTTGTTATCAGAAGTTGGCAGTAACAGTAAGACCTTATCACCTGGTGAAAAATATTTATCTTTAGCAGATTTGTCATACCATTGACATAGAGAGGATTTTTTTCGGTAAGAGCAGTGAAATTATGGAACTCTCTGCCTGAAGAGGTGGTGATGGTGGGTTCACTAAAAGAGTTCAAGAGGGGCCTGGATGAATTTCTGGAGTGTAATAATATTACAGGCTATAGCTACTAGAGATGGTTCATTGATCCAGGGAGTTATCTGATTGCCTGAATGGAGTCGGGAAGGAATTTTTTTCCCTCTAAGTGGGGAAAATTGGCTTCTACCTCACAGTTTTTTTTTTTTTTGCCTTCCTCTGGATCAACTTGCAGGATAACAGGCCGAACTGGATGGACAAATGTCTTTTTTCAGCCTTATATTCTATGTTACTATTGTTTCATATGGGACTGTGTCTCAGTAAGGTTGATCTTTACAAAATCAGCCAACTCAGTCAGTTTGTCACTCATAGAAATAACATACTCCACCAAGTACTTTTGATTTGGGAAAGGTTTTTCCCAGTGTTCCTTTATAACATCCAGTGTCTCTCTTAGTTGTCTCCCATAGAGCAGCTCAAAGGGAGAGAAACCAGTGGATGCTTGGGGAACCTCTCTGTATGCAAACAACACATAAGGGAGCAATTGATCCCATTGTTTTGGATACTGCTGCACAAACTTATAGAGCATTCTTTTAAGTGTTTGGTTGAAGCGTTCAACCAAGCCATCCACTTGGGGATGGTATGGAGTACTCTAAATTCCTAGAAGCTGATGGATTTGTTTCATTAATCTAGACTGAAGGTTTGAGCCTTGATCTGTAAGAACTGTATGAGGAATACCCACATGACAAAAAACTTTATAATCTCCTCTCCAATTATTTTTCTAGTGATAGTCCTTAAAGGTATAGCCTCTAGATAATGTGTCATATAATCACTTATAACCAGGATATAGCGGTTACCTTTTTTACTTTTTTCAAGAGGACCAACAATATCCAGTGCTATCCTTTCAAAGGGAGTGTCAACCATAGGGATGGGAACCAATTTACACTTTTTATCACTTACAGTAGCCCCCAGTGTGTCCCTAATCATGTTTTTAATTCCTCCACTGGTTGTTGTATACTTTATAAAAACGCGGTTTTTAATCTGTGTTTTCGCTATCCTCAGAGTCAGCTTGAAGTCAAGGGGGCAGCGGCCTCCTTGATTTAAGTCAAGCTAAGCCTGCCCATTACCTGTCCTTCCTTCACTGTGATTGACATCCTGCTGTGAGGCTGGGATTGTGCAAGTATCACGCATGCGCGGAGACTCCTTGTCACTACGCGATCCCGTCTCCTGCTCCCGCACTCAGCCGGCCGCTTTCATCTTTCTGCGCATGCACCTGGTGCGCACGCACAATGGAAAAGCCTGGTGCGCGCGCACAGAGAGCAAAGTGGCCGGCTGAGTGTGGGAGCGGAGACAGGATCCTGCAGTGGCAAGGCGCGCATGCGTGAGACTTGCACAATCCCAGCCTCACAGCAGGATGTCAATCACAGTGAAGGGAAGATGGGTAATGTGCAGGCTTAGCTTGACTTGAAGCAAAGAGGCCGCTGCCCCCTTGACTTCAAGCAGACTCTGAGGATAGCGAAAACACAGATTAAAAACAGCGTATACAACAACCAGTGAAGGAATGAAAAACATGATTAGGAACACACTGAGGGCTACTGTAAGTTAATGATGTCAGTTTAAAATGTATTTTGGAGGTGACAGGTTCCCTTTAAACAGTAAGGACAGGGTGTTATCCTGAAATAAATGTATTTTCCCCATTGTGGAGCATGGAAAGGCCCTTTTTCTAAGATAGGATGTTCAGATTGCCATTTCTCACGGGCACGCTGCTTTTCTCTCTTAGAAAGATGACTTTTACCATTACCATCGAATACATCATCATCAAATGGAAATAGGTTACTTTAAACATCTGAATCAGATACCTTTCTAGTTTGAGATCTAGTCATAACTGCAGAAACCACATTGTGTCTTTTAGGCATACTACAAAAACAGGTAAATCTTGGCCTAGTACCACATGATATGGCAGATTAGGCACTATTCCCATTTCTAATGACATTTGTGTGTCAGCTACTTGCATAGGTATCATCGTTTTAGGATACACCTTTTTGTCACCATGCACACATGTCAAGAGTAAATGACCTTTTATATTGTCAGAGTCCACCAAGTCTGATCTTATCAGAGACTGTTGACTCCCAGTATCATTTAGGGCACAGTCACAGGTTACAAAAAGTCTTTAACCAGACCAACACAATTTGCTGCTGATGCCTTTGATTATTTTTTTTACCAGCAGAACTGGCACAGTCTTTGGCAAGATGACCAGTTTTACCACAGGCAAAGTAAGTTTGTTCTTTATAATGACTTTTGTATTTTATAGTCTCAGGTCTTTGTTTACCAGTAGGAGTAGTAAAAGAAACAGGTCTTACCACATTTGGCTTCAGAACCATTCCTTTTCTTGCAAGCAAGTCATTTTTTAGCCAGTGTCCTAGCTCACCATAGTCAGGCTGATGTTCCTTGACCCAGATTTGCATTGGTGCAGGAAGGACTTCCAAGAATTGTTCAAGGATAATCTTTTCCAGGACCTGCTGAACAGTCTTGCCCTCTGGAAAAATCCACTTAGAGAACAATTCAGACAGCTTGGTAAATGTTTCTCTAGGTCCTTCCTTATCCTGGTATCTGTAGGTCCGGTACCTCTGGTGAAATAACTCTCCATGTATATTATAGCGTCTTAGGATTGCAGTTTTGACTTTTTCATAGTTTTCAGCATCCTCAGTTCTCATTTGGCTATAAGCCTGTTAAGCTTTGCTAGTGAGAAATGGGTCTAAATGAAGTACCCATTGTTCCTCAGGCCATTTATTAACTTGAGCCACTCTTTCAAACACTTTCAGATATGACTCTGTATCATCAGTCTCTGTTAACTTGGTAAGCTTTAAAGTGGTAACATTAGGCATATTGCACTGCATGGCTTGTAGTACCTGTTGTCGCAATTCACCTTTACATGCTCCTCTTCCTTTTCTTTTCTGTATCGCTCCTGTTCACGATTATGTCTTTGCTCCTCTTCTCTACGCTGGTCACTTAACTCTTGGTGGTGAACCAACCATACAAAGAGTTCCTCCATACTTTTTGGAGTAGTTGCACTTACAGATAGAGCAGTCCCATTCTCAGCTACAGCATCCTCCTCAGGAATTATAGGGTCACCCACCTCAGACTGGGTACCTTCCATCTTGGATACAGGAATAGCTTGAACTGGTGTGAGGGTTTTTTCTGCCCATCTGGGATCTGTAGTCGCCTTAGTACGCTGAGATCGTCTTGGAGAAGGAGCATATATAAATCTCCTTGCATGTCCTCTTCCTGCCATATACTGAGTAGACAATTTCACTTAGTCCAGTACAAACGGCAATCCCACTTCTGACACCATATGTTGAGAACTCAGAATTCTGCACTAAGTCTACACAGATTTCAAATCGCTACTCTATGGACATAATGTTACTAAATATGGAGTATCTTCAAAAGGAGTTAATAGAGAATAGGAAAGGGATAGAGGTATTGAAACTCCAACTTAAATCTATGATGACAGCCCAGGATTATACTACAATGAAGGAACAATCGAATAGGGATCTCTAGACATACTGCATTAATATTGAGACCTCAAAAAGACAAAAGTGGTTTCGGGATCAGGAGGACTATTTGAAAGGTGACATATACATCCCACTGAAGAAGGACAAAGAAAGAAAACTCAGGGGAGACAGAGATTTATGAGACGACGGATAAGGAAGACCCATAACACAGATACAGAATCTTCTGAAGTCAGTGAGGACCAGTGTTTTTTTTAGAACCAAAAATGACTCAAGACAGCAAAACACGACAAGGAGAGGAGGGCATAAGCACCACAGGTGGAGGAAGCGATATGACAAGCATAACACGCTCAAAGAAGCCGCCATTGGACAACAGATATGCACAGGTGACTCCAAGACAACAGGAGAAACAAGAACAATGGAACGAGAGAAAGAACAATCAACATTAGTGGGAAATATATCATCCATTGACTTTTCTAGTGATGAACTATCTTTACTGGAAAAGGGGCTGTCTTTTTGTCCAACCTCTGATATAGATTGGTTTAATTGCGAGATAGATCTGTTAAAAAAATTTAGACGCATTAAGTAGCGGGTCTTCTTTGGGGATACATAGATTGCCACGACATCTATTAATACGCAGGGCATCAATAATACCAATATGATAAGATTGAATGATATGGGCTTACATTTACAAAGCAATTTTCAACCCCCAGTGTACAAGGATGCAGTTAACACATACATAGACTTAGTAAAGAAAGGCATAGAAAAAATGAAGACAGACACCAATCTATACAACACTAGAAACAACACGAGCCAGGGAGAGAACAGGGCTTTAAAAGCATTGAGTAGTAGAAAAGATATTACCATCAAAAAAGCTGACAAGGGTGCGGCGATAGTTCTAATGGATACCGACAAATATATAGCAGAGATTCAACGACAGTTGGGCGACACAGATATTTATCGACCATTAGATGCTGACCCCAAATGTACTATTATGAGGAGGTTGAAATTACTTATTGATGATGCCTACGCCTCAAATTTGATTGATGAGAAATTACATGAGTATCTGCAGGTGGAAAAACCGGTTACACCATTATTGTATATATTGCTAAAAATGCATAAGAGTCTGAAAAAAAAAACCTGGGCATCCCATAGTTTCTGGGATTGATTCTGTATTTTCTCCTGCAGCTACTTTTCTTGATAAATATCTGAGAAACTATGCCATGTCTACTAAGTCATATGTGAGGGATACGACAGATTTCCTTAACAAATTGCGAACACTGTATATTGAAAAGGGACAATACCTAGTCTCTTTTGATGTAGTGAGTCTCTATCCGAGTATTGACCATACCAAGGGATTAGAGGCTGTAGAATGGGCCCTCTCCACAGGTGGGATAGAACAAGATCTAACAAGATTCATCCTCTCCTTATTAGAGATAGTACTTACCTGTAACTAGACAATACAAAATGCTGTGACGCACTGGATCAGTCAGGATCAAATGAGGTGCTCTTAGAATAATAGATTCACCCAATCTATTCCACAAAAGACTCTCTAGAAATCAAAGATACCTTTTTTTTGTTGATGTTGCTAGGATGTTTTAAAATAATGAAAAGTATGGTTTGTTCGCAATTGGAGAGAGTGATAAGAAACACCTGGAGATGATATTAGGAGCAACCTTGATTCAAATGAACCAATGTTTTGACAGCAGGAGGAGTCAAATTGGATGGGAGATGACATCACAATCCCTATAAAAGAGGGGTATTGGAGGGGAGAAAGTAACCACTGAGGAAGGGGTAACATAAGACCCCGAAACACGTCTGGTTCCAACCCCCCCAAAAGGATCCAACTATAACGAATGGACTAATGATGAAGAATATTGCCTGGTAAAGTCAGTGCCTGTATCCACAAAAAGTTCGGAAGCTTGAGAAAGATCGCACATAGTGAGTATAATTCAGGTGCGAAAAAGCGGCCGGTGTGGAAATAACAGAGTCAAATATTCGTTACAACTCGAAAGACCACGGTCGAATGTATACCAAGACCAATGTCCAGAGTATCGCACAGGCATTCAGCTACATCGAATGGTAAGACTGTTAGAATTTATTATCTATCATGTGTTGGCATACACAGATTTGTCTCAGTGGGACGCCACTGAGAAGTTAATGTAGCAGGACGCCGCTGTACGAATATTCATCAAGCACTTTCATGCAAACTGATTAGTGGAAAAGACATTATTATCAATTCGAATTTTGTTGCAATTTAATTTGGACTTTGTTGATCCAATTGCTCCAGCAAACATTGTTTCTATATAGGAAATTCGGATTGCAGATTCGAATTAATGGACTTACACCTCTTAATGCTGCTAGTGATTGGAAATATTATTGTGAATAAGCCAACTAGCTATATTTATTGTTTAAATAGATATTTTATGGTGTTTGTTTTTTTATGATTGAAATTGTTTTTGCAATTGTTTGGATTTTTAATTGTCTAGCACATACTTTTTGACTAATAAATTCAATATTGGTCGCATATCCGAGAGTGCCCAGTATCTTTCATTTCTAGACTTACCTGTAACTACTTCTTATTTGAGGACACGTACTATATACAGCAGCGTGGGACCGCAATGGGGTCAAATGTGGCCCTGACATATGCGAATATATATATGAGTAGGTTTGAGGAGTCCTTTGTATAACCATCCAGCCTCTTTACAAATGTGAGGGTCTGGATGAGGTATATAGATGACATTTTCCTTATCTGGACAGGGCCTTTGGACAGCTTACTTGAGTTTCAACAATATATTAATTCGATATATGAAGAATTACAATTTACAGCAGTTTATTCACAGACGAGTTTGCAATTTTTGGACACTATGGTGCAGTGTGTTGAGGGGACACTGAGAACTTACCTATTTGTAAAATCTACAGATAGGAATAATATGCTATTGTTTAAGAGTAATTATCCCAAATTTATGAAAGAATCACTACCTTACAGCCGAATACTCAATGTGAAACGAATGGTGATGGATGAGGAAAGACTTGACATTAGAATGAGGGAGATGTGCAATAAGTTTTACCAAAGAGGTGTCACGGATGATATTGCAGATAGTTGGAAGTTATGGATAAACACCCGACTGGCTTGATCCCAAACTAAGGAGCATAAAGGTGACCCCTGTAAAACCCTAAGAGCTCACCCTGACTGCTAAGCACATACAAGGGTCTCAGAGGTAGACAATTGCTTGCCCTCGTACCTAGACTGTGTGACACCTGAAAACCCTATAATAGTGAGGGGGCACGACCACCGGCTCCCTGCACTTAATACGGAGGAAGTCAGGGTCACCTAGAATCAAGCCAGCAAAGAAACACAATACAAGAAAGGACTTATCTGAACAAGCAGTAACAGAAGTCTCCAGCAGTGATCACTTCAATCCAGGAAGTAGTATAAACCGCAAAGTGAGGCAGTATGGGAGGGAATATCAAGGGAGACAATTAGTGTGAATAGGTGACAGCTGGGAGAAGGAAAGGAGAAGACAAAATGAAACCAAAGCAAAGAACATCATGCAAGAGGTACAAAAGAACATCTGCCAGACCTTCTCAGAGAGCTGGCGGTGACAGTACCCCTCCCTCTACAAGTGGACTCCGGACACTCCGAGACCACCTTCTCAGGATGGGACCTATGGAAAGCCCTGATGAGACGAGTGTCCGCCACTGGGACCCACATCCTCTCCTCAGGACCATAACCCTCCCAATGAACGAGGTAGTGGATAGAACCGCAGATAATGCGAGAATCTACAATCCTAGAGACATGAAATTCAAGGTTACCATCAACAACAATCGGAGGAGGAGGCAAAGAGGAGGGTACAGTGGGTTGGACATAAGGTTTTAATGGGGACCTGTTAAAAAAATTATGGATCTTCCAAGTCTGAGGAAGATCAAGATGGAAGGCAACGGGATTGATGACAGACAAGATCTTCTAAGGCCCAATAAACTTATGACTAGAGTTGAGCGAACACCTGGATGTTCGGGTTCGAGAAGTTCGGCCGAACATCCCGGAAATGTTCGGGTTCGGGATCCGAACCCGATCCGAACTTCGTCCCGAACCCGAACCCCATTGAAGTCAATGGGGACCCGAACTTTTCGGCACTAAAACGGCTGTAAAACAGCCCAGGAAAGGGCTAGAGGGCTGCAAAAGGCAGCAACATGTAGGTAAATCCCCTGCAAACAAATGTGGATAGGGAAATTAATTAAAATAAAAATTAAATAAATAAAAATTAACCAAAATCAATTGGAGAGAGGTTCCATAGCAGAGAATCTGGCTTCCCGTCACCCACCACTGGAACAGTCCATTCTCAGATATTTAGGCCCCGGCACCCAGGCAGAGGAGAGAGGTCCCGTAACAGAGAATCTGTCTTCATGTCAGCAGAGAATTAGTCTGCATGTCATAGCAGAGAATGAGGCTTCACGTCAGCCACCACTGCAACAGTCCATTGGCATATATTTAGGCCTAGCACACAGGCAGAGGAGAGAGGTCCCGTAACAGAGAATCTGGCTTCATGTCAGCAGAGAATCAGTCTGCATGTCATAGCAGAGAATGAGGCTTCACGTCAGCCACCACTGCAACAGTCCATTGGCATATATTTAGGCCCAGCACACACACAGGCAGAGGAGAGAGGTCCCGTAACAGAGAATCTGTCTTCATGTCAGCAGAGAATTAGTCTGCATGTCATAGCAGAGAATGAGGCTTCACGTCACCCACCACTGCAACAGTCCATTGGCATATATTTAGGCCTAGCACACAGGCAGAGCAGAGAGGTCCCGTAACAGACAATCTGGCTTCATGACAGCAGAGAATCAGTCTGCATGTCATAGCAGAGAATGAGGCTTCACGTCACCCACCACTGCAACAGTCCATTGGCATATATTTAGGCCTAGCACACAGGCAGAGCAGAGAGGTCCCGTAACAGACAATCTGGCTTCATGTCAGCAGAGAATCAGTCTGCATGTCATAGCAGAGAATGAGGCTTCACGTCACCCACCACTGCAACAGTCCATTGGCATATATTTAGGCCTAGCACACAGGCAGAGCAGAGAGGTCCCGTAACAGACAATCTGGCTTCATGACAGCAGAGAATCAGTCTGCATGTCATAGCAGAGAATGAGGCTTCACGTCACCCACCACTGCAACAGTCCATTGGCATATATTTAGGCCTAGCACACAGGTAGAGCAGAGAGGTCCCGTAACAGACAATCTGGCTTCATGTCAGCAGAGAATCAGTCTGCATGTCATAGCAGAGAATGAGGCTTCACGTCACCCACCACTGCAACAGTCCATTGGCATATATTTAGGCCTAGCACACAGGCAGAGCAGAGAGGTCCCGTAACAGACGATCTGGCTTCATGTCAGCAGAGAATCAGTCTGCATGTCATAGCAGAGAATCAGGCTTCACGTCAGCCACCACTGCAACAGTCCATTGTCATAAATTTAGGCCCAGCACCCAGGCAGAGGAGAGAGGTCCCGTAACAGACAATCTGGCTTCATGTCAGCAGAGAATTAGTCTGCATGTCATAGCAGAGAATCAGGCTTCATGTCAGCCACCACTGCAACAGTCCATTGGCATATATTTAGGCCTAGCACACAGGCAGAGGAGAGGTTCATTCAACTTTGGGTAGCATCGCAATATAATGGTAAAATGAAAATAAAAATAGGATTGAATGAGGAAGTGCCCTGGAGTCCAATAATATATGGTTATGGGGAGGTAGTTAATGTCTAATCTGGACAAGGGACGGACAGGTCCTGTGGGATCCATGCCTGGTTCATTTTTATGAACGTCAGCTTGTCCACATTGGCTGTAGACAGGCGGCTGCGTTTGTCTGTAATGACGCCCCCTGCCGTGCTGAATACACGTTCAGACAAAACGCTGGCTGCCGGGCAGGCCAGCACCTCCAAGGCATAAAAGGCTAGCTCTGGCCACGTGGACAATTTAGAGACCCAGAAGTTGAATGGGGCCGAACCATCAGTCAGTACGTGGAGGGGTGTGCACACGTACTGTTCCACCATGTTAGTGAAATGTTGCCTCCTGCTAACACGTTGCGTATCAGGTGGTGGTGCAGTTAGCTGTGGCGTGTTGACAAAAGTTTTCCACATCTCTGCCATGCTAACCCTGCCCTCAGAGGAGCTGGCCGTGACACAGCTGCCTTGGCGACCTCTTGCTCCTCCTCTGCCTTGGCCTTGGGCTTCCACTTGTTCCCCTGTGACATTTGGGAATGCTCTCAGTAGCGCGTCTACCAACGTGCGCTTGTACTCGCGCATCTTCCTATCACGCTCCAGTGCAGGAAGTAAGGTGGGCACATTGTCTTTGTAGCGTGGATCCAGCAGGGTGGCAACCCAGTAGTCCGCACAGGTTAAAATGTGGGCAACTCTGCTGTCGTTGCGCAGGCACTGCAGCATGTAGTCGCTCATGTGTGCCAGGCTGCCCAGGGGTAAGGACAAGCTGTCCTCTGTGGGAGGCGTATCGTCATCGTCCTGCCTTTCCCCCCAGCCACGCACCAGTGATGGACCCGAGCTGCGTTGGGTGCCACCCCGCTGTGACCATGCTTCATCCTCATCCTCCTCCACCTCCTCCTCATCCTCGTCCTCCTCGTCCTCCAGTAGTGGGCCCTGGCTGGCCACATTTGTACCTGGCCTCTGCTGTTGCAAAAAACCTCCCTCTGAGTCACTTCGAAGAGACTGGCCTGAAAGTGCTAAAAATGACCCCTCTTCCTCATCCTCCTCCTCCTCCTCCTGGGCCACCTCCTGTTCCATCATCGCCCTAAGTGTTTTCTCAAGGAGACATAGAAGTGGTATTGTAACGCTGATAACGGTGTCATCGCCACTGGCCATGTTGGTGGAGTACTCGAAACAGCGCAACAGGGCACACAGGTCTCGCATGGAGGCCCAGTCATTGGTGGTGAAGTGGTGCTGTTCTGTAGTGCGACTGACCCGTGCGTGCTGCAGCTGAAACTCCACTATGGCCTGCTGCTGCTCGCACAGTCTGTCCAGCATGTGCAAGGTGGAGTTCCACCTGGTGGGCACGTCGCATATGAGGCGGTGAGCGGGAAGGCCGAAGTTACGCTGTAGCGCAGACAGGCGAGCAGCGGCAGGATGTGAACGCCGGAAGCGCGAACAGACGGCCCGCACTTTATGCAGCAGCTCTGACATGTCGGGGTAGTTGTGAATGAACTTCTGCACCACCAAATTCAGCACATGCGCCAAGCAAGGGATGTGCGTCAAATTGGCTAGTCCCAGAGCTGCAACGAGATTTCGCCCATTATCACACACCACCAGGCCGGGCTTGAGGCTCACCGGCAGCAACCACTCGTCGGTCTGTTGTTCAATACCCCGCCACAACTCCTGTGCGGTGTGGGGCCTGTCCCCCAAACATATGAGTTTCAGAATGGCCTGCTGACGTTTACCCCGGGCTGTGCTGAAGTTGGTGGTGAAGGTGTGTGGCTGACTGGATGAGCAGGTGGAAGAAGAGGAGGAGGAAGCCGAGAAGGAGGAGGTGGCAACAGGAGGCAAAGAATGTTGCCCTGCGATCCTTGGCGGCGGCAGGACGTGCGCCAAACAGCTCTCCGCCTGGGGCCCAGCTGCCACTACATTTACCCAGTGTGCAGTTAGGGAGATATAGCGTCCCTGGCCGTGCTTACTGGTCCACGTATCTGTGGTTAGGTGGACCTTGCTACAGATGGCGTTGCGCAGTGCACACTTGATTTTATCGGATACTTGGTTGTGCAGGGAAGGCACGGCTCTCTTGGAGAAGTAGTGCCGGCTGGGAACAACATACTGTGGGACAGCAAGCGACATGAGCTGTTTGAAGCTGTCTGTGTCCACCAGCCTAAATGACAGCATTTCATAGGCCAGTAGTTTAGAAATGCTGGCATTCAGGGCCAGGGATCGAGGGTGGCTAGGTGGGAATTTACGCTTTCTATCAAATGTTTGTGAGATGGAGAGCTGAACGCTGGCGTGTGACATGGTTGAGACGCTTGGTGACGGAGGTGGTGGTGGTGGTGTTGGTGGTACATCCCCTGTTTGCTGGGCGGCAGGTGCCAACGTTCCTCCAGAGGCGGAGGAAGAGGCCGAGGCGGCAGCAGCAGAATAGGCCGAGGCGGCAGCAGCAGAAGAGGTAGCAGGGGGAGCCTGAGTGACTTCCTTGGTTTTAAGGTGTTTACTCCACTGCAGTTCATGCTTTGCATGCAGGTGCCTGGTCATGCAGGTTGTGCTCAGGTTCAGAACGTTAATGCCTCGCTTCAGGCTCTGATGGCACAGCGTGCAAACCACTCGGGTCTTGTCGTCAGCACATTGTTTGAAGAAGTGCCATGCCAGGGAACTCCTTGAAGCTGCCTTTGGGGTGCTCGGTCCCAGATGGCGGCGGTCAGTAGCAGGCGGAGTCTCTTGGCGGCGGGTGTTCTGCTTTTGCCCACTGCTCCCTCTTTTGCTACGCTGTTGGCTCGGTCTCACCACTGCCTCTTCCTCCGAACTGTGAAAGTCAGTGGCACGACCTTCATTCCATGTGGGGTCTAGGACCTCATCGTCCCCTGCATCGTCTTCCACCCAGTCTTGATCCCTGACCTCCTGTTCAGTCTGCACACTGCAGAAAGACGCAGCAGTTGGCACCTGTGTTTCGTCATCATCAGAGACATGCTGAGGTGGTATTCCCATGTCCTCATCATCAGGAAACATAAGTGGTTGTGCGTCAGTGCATTCTATGTCTTTCACCGCTGGGGAAGGGCTAGGTGGACGCCCTTGGGAAACCCTGCCAGCGGAGTCTTCAAACAGCATAAGAGACTGCTGCATAACTTGAGGCTGAGACAGTTTCCCTGGTATGCATGGGGGTGATGTGACAGACTGATGGGGTTGGTTTTCAGGCGCCATCTGTGCGCTTTCTGCAGAAGACTGGGTGGGAGATAATGTGAACGTGCTGGATCCACTGTCGGCCACCCAATTGACTAATGCCTGTACCTGCTCAGGCCTTACCATCCTTAGAACGGCATTGGGCCCCACCATATATCGCTGTAAATTCTGGCGGCTACTGGGACCTGAGGTAGTTGGTACACTAGGACGTGTGGATGTGGCAGAACGGCCACGTCCTCTCCCAGCACCAGAGGGTCCACTAACACCACCACGACCATGTCCACGTCCGCGTCCCTTACTAGATGTTTTTCTCATTGTTATGGTTCACCACAACAACAAATATATTATTTGGCCCAATGTATTGTATTCAAATTCAGCGGGATATAAATTTGAGGCCTAGTATTTAGGCGCTGGGTGACCGGTATGGATTTAGTGACAGAATTAGACTTGGAAATGCACAGAAGCGTGTGTGTGAAGTTATTCTGAATGACCCAATGTGCACCTTGAATATTATATACCCTTTTTGGGATAGATTTCAAATAGCTCTGATATAGCAGGAACCACTAAATTATGAAATTGCTAAATTGGGAATTGTACTTCAACCCAGAACAAAAAATGTGCTTTGACGGGCACTAAATAACTTTCCCAGCTACAACAGTACAGCGGTAACGAGAGATTTAGAGGGATTTAAATTTGAGGCCTAGTATTTAGGCGCTGGGTGACAGGTATGGGTTTAGTGACAGAATTAGACTTGGAAATACACAGTAGCGGGTGTGTGTGAAGTTATTCTGAATGACCCAATGTGCACCTTCAATATTATATACCCTTTTTGGGATAGATTTCAAATAGCTCTGATATAGCAGGAACCACTAAATTATGAAATTGCTAAATTGGGAATTGTACTTCAACCCAGAACAAAAAATGTGCTTTGACGGACACTAAATATCTTGCCCAGCAACAACAGTACAGCGGTGGGTAACGAGAGATTTAGAGGGATTTAAATTTGAGGCCTAGTATTTAGGCGCTGGGTCACCGGTATGGATTTAGTGACAGAATTAGACTTGGAAATACACAGTAGCGGGTGTGTGTGAAGTTATTCTGAATGACCCTATGTGCACCTTCAATATTATATACCCTTTTAGGGATAGATTTCAAATAGCTCTGATATAGCAGAAACCACTAAATTATGAAATTGCTAAATTGGGAATTGTACTTCAACCCAGAACAAAAAATGTGCTTTGACGGACACTAAATATCTTGCCCAGCAACAACAGTACAGTGGTGGGTAACGAGAGATTTAGAGGGATTTAAATTTGAGGCCTAGTATTTAGGCGCTGGGTCACCGGTATGGATTTAGTGACAGAATTAGACTTGGAAATGCACAGAAGCGTGTGTGTGAAGTTATTCTGAATGACCCTATGTGCACCTTCAATATTATATACCCTTTTAGGGATAGATTTCAAATAGCTCTGATATAGCAGAAACCACTAAATTATGAAATTGCTAAATTGGGAATTGTACTTCAACCCAGAACAAAAAATGTGCTTTGACGGACACTAAATATCTTGCCCAGCAACAACAGTACAGCGGTGGGTAACGAGAGATTTAGAGGGATTTAAATTTGAGGCCTAGTATTTAGGCGCTGGGTGACAGGTATGGGTTTAGTGACAGAATTAGACTTGGAAATACACAGTAGCGGGTGTGTGTGAAGTTATTCTGAATGACCCAATGTGCACCTTCAATATTATATACCCTTTTTGGGATAGATTTCAAATAGCTCTGATATAGCAGGAACCACTAAATTATGAAATTGCTAAATTGGGAATTGTACTTCAACCCAGAACAAAAAATGTGCTTTGACGGACACTAAATATCTTGCCCAGCAACAACAGTACAGCGGTGGGTAACGAGAGATTTAGAGGGATTTAAATTTGAGGCCTAGTATTTAGGCGCTGGGTGACAGGTATGGGTTTAGTGACAGAATTAGACTTGGAAATACACAGTAGCGGGTGTGTGTGAAGTTATTCTGAATGACCCAATGTGCACCTTCAATATTATATACCCTTTTTGGGATAGATTTCAAATAGCTCTGATATAGCAGGAACCACTAAATTATGAAATTGCTAAATTGGGAATTGTACTTCAACCCAGAACAAAAAATGTGCTTTGACGGACACTAAATATCTTGCCCAGCAACAACAGTACAGTGGTGGGTAACGAGAGATTTAGAGGGATTTAAATTTGAGGCCTAGTATTTAGGCGCTGGGTCACCGGTATGGATTTAGTGACAGAATTAGACTTGGAAATGCACAGAAGCGTGTGTGTGAAGTTATTCTGAATGACCCTATGTGCACCTTCAATATTATATACCCTTTTAGGGATAGATTTCAAATAGCTCTGATATAGCAGAAACCACTAAATTATGAAATTGCTAAATTGGGAATTGTACTTCAACCCAGAACAAAAAATGTGCTTTGACGGACACTAAATATCTTGCCCAGCAACAACAGTACAGCGGTGGGTAACGAGAGATTTAGAGGGATTTAAATTTGAGGCCTAGTATTTAGGCGCTGGGTCACCGGTATGGATTTAGTGACAGAATTAGACTTGGAAATGCACAGAAGCGTGTGTGTGAAGTTATTCTGAATGACCCTATGTGCACCTTCAATATTATATACCCTTTTAGGGATAGATTTCAAATAGCTCTGATATAGCAGAAACCACTAAATTATGAAATTGCTAAATTGGGAATTGTACTTCAACCCAGAACAAAAAATGTGCTTTGACGGACACTAAATATCTTGCCCAGCAACAACAGTACAGCGGTGGGTAACGAGAGATTTAGAGGGATTTAAATTTGAGGCCTAGTATTTAGGCGCTGGGTGACAGGTATGGGTTTAGTGACAGAATTAGACTTGGAAATACACAGTAGCGGGTGTGTGTGAAGTTATTCTGAATGACCCAATGTGCACCTTCAATATTATATACCCTTTTTGGGATAGATTTCAAATAGCTCTGATATAGCAGGAACCACTAAATTATGAAATTGCTAAATTGGGAATTGTACTTCAACCCAGAACAAAAAATGTGCTTTGACGGACACTAAATATCTTGCCCAGCAACAACAGTACAGCGGTGGGTAACGAGAGATTTAGAGGGATTTAAATTTGAGGCCTAGTATTTAGGCGCTGGGTCACCGGTATGGATTTAGTGACAGAATTAGACTTGGAAATGCACAGAAGCGTGTGTGTGAAGTTATTCTGAATGACCCTATGTGCACCTTCAATATTATATACCCTTTTAGGGATAGATTTCAAATAGCTCTGATATAGCAGAAACCACTAAATTATGAAATTGCTAAATTGGGAATTGTACTTCAACCCAGAACAAAAAATGTGCTTTGACGGACACTAAATATCTTGCCCAGCAACAACAGTACAGCGGTGGGTAACGAGAGATTTAGAGGGATTTAAATTTGAGGCCTAGTATTTAGGCGCTGGGTCACCGGTATGGATTTAGTGACAGAATTAGACTTGGAAATGCACAGAAGCGTGTGTGTGAAGTTATTCTGAATGACCCTATGTGCACCTTCAATATTATATACCCTTTTAGGGATAGATTTCAAATAGCTCTGATATAGCAGAAACCACTAAATTATGAAATTGCTAAATTGGGAATTGTACTTCAACCCAGAACAAAAAATGTGCTTTGACGGACACTAAATATCTTGCCCAGCAACAACAGTACAGTGGTGGGTAACGAGAGATTTAGAGGGATTTAAATTTGAGGCCTAGTATTTAGGCGCTGGGTCACCGGTATGGATTTAGTGACAGAATTAGACTTGGAAATGCACAGAAGCGTGTGTGTGAAGTTATTCTGAATGACCCTATGTGCACCTTCAATATTATATACCCTTTTAGGGATAGATTTCAAATAGCTCTGATATAGCAGAAACCACTAAATTATGAAATTGCTAAATTGGGAATTGTACTTCAACCCAGAACAAAAAATGTGCTTTGACGGACACTAAATATCTTGCCCAGCAACAACAGTACAGCGGTGGGTAACGAGAGATTTAGAGGGATTTAAATTTGAGGCCTAGTATTTAGGCGCTGGGTGACAGGTATGGGTTTAGTGACAGAATTAGACTTGGAAATACACAGTAGCGGGTGTGTGTGAAGTTATTCTGAATGACCCAATGTGCACCTTCAATATTATATACCCTTTTTGGGATAGATTTCAAATAGCTCTGATATAGCAGGAACCACTAAATTATGAAATTGCTAAATTGGGAATTGTATTTCAACCCAGAACAAGAAATGTGCTTGAACGGACACTAAATAACTCGCCCAGCTACAGCACTAGGGACAGATTTAGCTGGATATAAATTTGAGGCCTAGTATTTAGGCGCTGGGTGACCGGTATGGATTTAGTGACAGAATTAGACTGGGATATGGCCAAAAAATGAACAGACTATTGCTGGTTAAATGCACTTGGTGTGACAGCTTCACCCTGATGTAGGCTTTAGCCAAAAAACAACCACACCATTGAGGGTTAAATGCACTTGGTGACAGGCGCAGCTTGCCCCTGATTTTGTATATGGCCAAAAAATGAACAGACTATTGCTGGTTAAATGCACTTGGTGTGACAGCTTCACCCTGATGTAGGCTTTAGCCAAAAAACAACCACACCATTGAGGGTTAAATGCACTTGGTGACAGGCGCAGCTTGCCCCTGATTTTGTATATGGCCAAAAAATGAACAGACTATTGCTGGTTAAATGCACTTGGTGTGACAGCTTCACCCTGATGTAGGCTTTAGCCAAAAAACAACCACACCATTGAGGGTTAAATGCACTTGGTGACAGGCGCAGCTTGCCCCTGATTTTGTATATGGCCAAAAAATGAACAGACTATTGCTGGTTAAATGCACTTGGTGTGACAGCTTCACCCTGATGTAGGCTTTAGCCAAAAAACAACCACACCATTGAGGGTTAAATGCACTTGGTCGCAGCTTGTGCTGGCGCACCACAAGACACAAAATGGCCGCCGATCACCCCAGAAAAATGAGACTGACAAACGGTCTGTGCAGCCTAAAAACAGTGAGCAATTGAGGATCAGCAGCTCAATGATCCACAGCTGCAGATCGATCAGTTAATCAAGTCCTTTGGAGGAGTTAATCTGCCTAATCTCGCCCTACTGTCGCAGCCGCAACCTCTCCCTACGCTAATCAGAGCAGAGTGACGGGCGGCGCTATGTGACTCCAGCTTAAATAGAGGCTGGGTCACATGGTGCTCTGGCCAATCACAGCCATGCCAATAGTAGGCATGGCTGTGATGGCCTCTTGGGGCAAGTAGTATGACGCTTGTTGATTGGCTGCTTTGCAGCCTTTCAAAAAGCGCCAAGAAAGCGTCACAAAAGCGCGAAGAAAGCGACGAACACCGAACCCGAACCCGGACTTTTACGAAAATGTCCGGGTTCGGGTCCGTGTCACGGACACCCCAAAATTCGGTACGAACCCGAACTATACAGTTCGAGTTCGCTCATCCCTACTTATGACCCAACTTCCATGAGGGAACCTTCAGTTTGATATTCTTTGCAGACAACCACACCAGAGCACCCACATTCAGGTCTGGACCAGGCACACGTCTCTTATCCGCCACATGCTTATATCTCTCACTCATCCTCTTCAGATTACCCTGAATCTTAATAAATGACAAAGACGAGGAAAATCTCTCCTCATCAGGTAAACCAGAAGACCCCTCTCCAGAGAATGTCCCAAACTGCGGATGAAACCCATAAGCACCAAAAAATGGTGACTTATCAGAAGACTCCTGGCGACGGTTATTTAAAGCAAACTCAGCAAGGGACAAAAAAGAACACCAATCCTCCTGATTCTCTGCCACAAAACAGCGCAGATATGTCTCCAGATTATGATTGACGCATTCGGTCTGACCATTCGACTGCGGGTGAAAATCAGAAGAGAGCGACAACCGAACCCCCAAGCGAGAACAGAAGGCCTTTCAGAATCTGGAAACAAATTGCGAGCCCCTATCAGAAATGATGTCTGAAGGAATGCCATGCAATTTGACAATGTGATCAACAAATGCTTGCGCCAGCGTGTTAGCATTGGGTAACCCAGGAAAGGGAATGAAGTGCGCCATTTTGCTAAACGGTCCACTACTACCAGAATCACAGTCTTCCCCGAGGAATCAGGCAGGCCTGTAATGAAGTCCATGGACAGATGCGTCCAAGGTCGGGAAGGAATGGGTAACGGGAGGAGAGAACCCGATGGCCGTGAATGAGGGACCTTGGCACGAGCACAGGTCTCGCAGGCTGCCACAAAACCCTCAACCGTCTTACGAAGAGCCGGCCACCAGAATCTCTGAGCAATGAGATCCACTCTGGCTGTACTCCCCGGGTGCACAGCAAGGACAGTATCGTGGTGCTCCTTAAAACAAACTCCCAGGAGGACAAAGATCAGGAGCCTCTGGCTGGGCTGCCTGAACCTCTGCCTCCAAATCAGGATAAAGGGCAGAGACGACCACTCCTTCAGCCAAAATGGGACCCGGGTCTTCAAAGTTCCCCCCTCCCGGAAAACAACGTGACAGGGCATCAGTCTTCACATTTTTAACCCCAGGGCGGAACGTGACAACAAAATTAAACCTAGAAAATAATAAAGATCATCTGGCCTGTCTCGGGTTCAGACGCTTGGCTGATTCCAAGTAGGCCAGATTCTTATGGTCGGTAAACACGGTAATAGGGTGTCTGGCTCCCTCTAGCCAATGGCGCCATTCCTCAAAAGCTAATTTGATGGCCAACAACTCCCTATCTCCCACATCTTAATTTCTCTCTGCGAAGGAGAGTTTCCTTGAGAAAAAGGCACACGGTCGCCATTTGGCAGGAGAGGGACCCTGAGATAAGACCGCACCCACACCCACCTCAGAGGCATCCACCTCAACAATAAAAGGTAGAGAGACATCAGATTGTACCAAAATGGGAGCGGAAGCAAAACTCTCTTTGATACTAGAAAAGGCCTTAAGCGCATCTACCAACCAAGAGGAAAAATCTACCCCCTTTTTAGTCATATCAGTGAGTGGCTTAACAACAGAGGAATAATTCAAAATGAACTTTCTGTAATAATTGGCAAAACCCAAAAACCGCATCAGCGCCTTCTGATTCTCAGGAAGCTCCCAATCAAGCACAGCGCGGACCTTCTCAGGGTCCATGCGAAAACCAGAAGCAGAAAGAAGAAAACCAAGAAATTGAATCTCTGGAACCGCAAACACACATTTTTCCAGTTTAGCATACAATTTATTCTCCCGCAGAATGAGAAAGACCTGACGTAGGTGGTCCCTATAAGTTTTGAAATCAGCAGGAAAAAAATCTAAATGTCATCTAGATACACCAGTACAAATTTCCCCATTAAATGATAAAAAATGCTGTTCACTAAATGTTGGAAGACGGCCGGAGCATTCATCAAACCAAATGGCATAACCAAATTCTCAAAATGACCCTCAGGGGTATTGAAGGCCGTCTTCCATTCGTCCCCTTCCCTGACTAGATTGTATGCCCCTCTTAAATCCAAATTAGAAAAAAACCTTAGCCCCAACAATCTGGTTAAACAGGTCCGGGATGAGAGGAAACGGATATGGGTCACGAATTGTGATACAGTTCAGCTCTCTGAAATCCAGAAAAGGTCTTAAAGAACCATCTTTTTTCTTAACACAAAAAAAAACAGCGGCAACAGTTGACTTCGAGGGTCGGATGTGTCCCTTTCTCAGGCTCTCAGAGATATAAGTACGCATAGCGACTCTTTCAGGTTGGGAGAGATTGTATAAACGAGATTTTAGCAGCTTGGCGCTTGGGATGAGATTAATAGGGCAATGTTACTCCCGATGAGGGGGCAGCTCCTGGACACCACTCTCGGAAAACACATCCGAAAATTCTGAGAGAAAAGATGGCACAGTCTTAATAGAAACCTCTGAAAGAGACGCCGTGAGGCAATTCTCTCTGCAAAAGTCACTCCAACCATGTTTTTGCCTTGCTTGCCAATCAATGGTGGGGTTATGTTTAGTGAGCCAGGGTAGCCCCAACACTAGAGGAGTAGGTAATACGCTTAGGACGAAACATGACATATCCTCAACATGAGCATCACCCACAGTCAAACGGATATTGTGAACTATGCCCTTTAACGATTTTTGAGAAAGTGGAGCAGAATCGATAGCAAAAACAGGTATATCCTTTTCCAAAGTGCATACCTGGAAACCATGTGTTATAGCAAATTGATTATCAATGAGATTGACAGCTGCTCCACTATCTACAAAAATCACCGGTGGGCGGTGATTGGAACTGGGTGCCTGCTGAAATCAATCAGCATGCACCCTGGGACAATGCGCGGGGGGGTTCCGTGACCCCGCCCCGTATCAATTCAGACCTGCGGTTTGCGGCGTTTACAGGTGGTTGCGGCGGTGATCGGAGGTGCTGCTGTAATGGGGACCCGATGGCATGGAAGGCAGTGCGATGTCTTCCTTAGGCATTGGCACTGCCTTCCGGTGAAGAGCCTGTGAGATCCAGCCCCCTGGATCTCACAGGCAGGAAGCTGTATGAGCAATACACACTGTATTACTCATACAGCCAATGCATTCCAATACAGAATTATTGGAATGCATTGTAAAGGGGATTGGACACCCAAAAGTTGAAGTCCCAAAGTAGGACAAAAAATAAAGTGAAAAAAGTTGAAAAAATTTAGTTCCCCCCCCCCCCCCCAAAAAAATTTAAGTTTCAAGTAAAAAAAAAAAAAAAACATAATTTATCTCAAATAAATTTTAAAAAAATTGACATATTAGGCATCGCCGCATCTATATCGACCGGCTCTATAAACATATCACATGACCTAACATATGAACATCATAAAATAAAAATACAAAACTGTGCTAAATTAAAAAAAAATTGTCACCTTACATCAGTAAAAGTTCAACAGCAAGCAATCAAAAAGGCATATGCACACCAAAATAGTTCCAATCTAACCGTCACCTCATCCCGCAAAACATGAGCCCCTACCTAAGACAATCGCCCTAAAAATAAAAAAACTATGGCTCAGAATATGTAGACACTAAAACATCATTTTTTTTGTTTTAAAAAGCTGAAAAGCTGTTATTCTGTAGAACTTAACTAAATAAAAAAAAGTATACATATAAGGTATCGCCGCATCCGTAATAACCTGCTCTATAAAAATATCACATGACCTGAGGGGAGCACCGTAATTTTTTTTAATATAAAAACGGTGTAAAAAAAGCCATTTTTTGTCACCTTAAATCACAAAAAGTGTAATAGCAAGTGATCAAAAAGTCATATGCACCCCAAAATAGTGCCAATCAAACTGTCATCTCATCCCGCAAAAAATGAGACCCCACCTAAAATAATCGCCCAAAAACTGAAAAGACTATGGCTCTCAGAATATGGAGACACTAAAACATGATTTTTTTGTTTCAAAAATGATATTATTGTGTTAAACTTTAATAAAATAAAAGTATACATATTAGGTATCGGCACGTCCGTAATAACCTGCTCTATAAAAATATCACATGACCTAACCACTCAGGTGAACACCGTAAAAAAATAAAAATAAAAACAGTGTAAAAAAAGCTATTTTTTGTCACTTTACATCACAAAAAGTGTAATAGCAAGCGATCAAAGTCATACGCACTCCAAAATAGTGCCAATCAAACCGTCATCTCATCCTGCAAAAATCATACCCTACCCAAGATAGTCGCCCAAAAACTGAAAAAACTATGGCTCTTAGACTATGCAGACACTAAAACATGATTTTTTTTGTTCAAAAATGAAATCATTGTGTAAAACTTACATAAATAAAAAAAGTTTACATATTAGGTATCTCTGCGTCCATAATAACCTACTCTATAAAAATATCACATGACCTAACCTGTCAGATGAATGTTGTACATAACAAAAATTAAAAACCGTGCCTAAACAGCTATTTCTTGTTACCTCACAAAAAAGTGTAATATAGAGCAATCAAAAATCATATGTACCCTAAAGTAGTACCAACAAAACTGCCACCCTATCTCGTAGTTTATAAAATGAGGTCACTTTTTGGGAGTTTCTACTCTAGGGGTGCATCAGGGGGGCTTCAAATGGGACATGGTGTAAAAAAACCAGTCCAGCAAAATCGGCCTTCTAAAGACCGTATGGCATTCCTTTCCTTCTGCGCCCTGCCGCGTGTCCCTACAGAGGTTTATGACCACATATGGGGTGTTTCTGTAAATTACAGAATCAGAGCCATAAATATTGAGTTTTGTCTGGCTGTTAACCCTTGCTTTGTAACTGGAAAGAAATTATTAAAATGGAAAATCTGCCAAAAGAGGGACATTTTGAAATTTTATCTTTAGATTCCATTAATTCTTGTGGAACACCTAAAGGGTTAACAAAGTTTGTAAAATCAGTTTTGAATACATTGAGGGGTGTAGTTTTCATTTTTGTGTGGTTTCTATTATGTAAGCCTCCCAAAGTGACTTCAGACCTGAACTGGTCCTTAAAAAGTGGGTTTTTGAAAATTACAGAAAAATTTCAAGATTTGCTTCTAAATTTCTAAGCCTTGTAACATCCCCAAAAAATAAAATGTCATTCCCAAAATAAATGATCCAAACATGATCCATATGTAGACATATGAGGAATGTAAAGTAATAACTATTTTTGCAGGTATTACTATGTATTATAGAAGTAGAGAAATTGAAACTTGCAAATTTGCTAATTTTTCCAAATTTTTTGTAAATTTTTATTTTTTTTACTCCATTTTACCAGTGTCATGAAGTACAATATGTGACCTTAAGGTGAAAATGAGCCCGGTCCCTAAGGGGTTAAGTACACAAAACTCAGGATCACAACCTTAAAGGGATACACACACCTTTCACATTTCCAAAAACAAATGCTACAAATGAAACATAACTCATCACAGAGGAGCTTACAGTTTTCTTAATATACATATCATAAAATAACAGTTATATTGTACTAAAGAAACATAAACACTTTGTTTAACTGCAGCTCTGCCTCACCTAGGTTAATAAGCTGCATGCATCTCACAGTTTGAAGGCATGGTGATAATGCTGAATGTTAGTGTGAACAATGCCTTAGTCTTTCTGCAGAAGTAATAGTGGACAGAGAGATAGGTTTGCTGGCCAGCAAAAAAATTAAAGCATACATGACATACAGATGCACACTCAGACAAACTAATGACATATTCACCCCTAACACTGTATGAGCAGAGGTAACTCTAGACAGATTTATTGATGATGCAGATGGACAGGACGACTCCCCAGTGTAACTTTGATGCTAGACAGTGGCAGCTCATGCATTACACCTGCTGTTTGCTCCGGCCCTTTGAGGAGGCCACTTTATTTGTCAGTCACCAGGACTACAGGGTGGATGATGTTATTCCACTCCATCACATTCTAAAGGGGATGCTGATAAATCTGACTGGCGAGGGGACAGAAGACGTGGCACCATGTGGAGGCTGAACTGGCACAGGAGGAGTATGAAGCTGAAAAGGAAGACATAAACGCCCAGGAATTCTATAGATAACTAGGTGATTTATCTGTCCAAACGACAGTTGAGGACAGTGTCAAACTGGGCTGTCAAGTGCCCACCAGTAAAAGGAGATTTTTGTGAAACTCACCTGTAAAATCTTTTTCTCGTCTTTTCCATTGGGGGACACAGACCATGGGTATAGCTTAGAGGTATTAGTAGGAGGGAC